>NC_074666.1:21715030-21850794 GCF_029448725.1 Salvelinus fontinalis
GTGGTGACTCGGATTTGGACTCGACCAGTGGTGACTCGGATTCGTACTCGACCAGTGGTGACTTGGATTTGGACTCGACCAGTGGTGACTCGGATTCGGACTCGACCAGTGGTGACTCGGATTCAGACTCGACCAGTGGTGACTCTGATTCGTACTCGACCAGTGGTGACTTGGAATTGGACTCCACCAGTGGAGAGTGTTGTCAGAAAATCTCTCTTTTGCATAATTCAACATACAGTACCAGCTACAACAACAAATGTTAGATATCTGTATTATCTACTTAGCCTTACAAATGTGCAACACTGTAAATAAATGTAGCTTTAACAATGGTTGGACCGCAGCTTTTGGCAATACCAAGGGACTCGTGACTCGATTATAAAGGACTCAGACTCGGACTCGAACACTAGGGACTTGGGACTCAAGGTTTATTGATGACTACATCACCGGAATAGGGCAACCAGATTGTGGAATCCCTAGCCCTGCCTCAGAGATTCACTCAGATGAACCGGAGGGATAGCAGTGATGTCACGCCCTGACTTTAGTTATATTTTGTTTTCTTTATTATTTGGTTAGGTCAGGGTGTGACAAGGGTGGTTTGGTTAGTTTTGTATTGTCTAGTTTTTTTTGTTTATCTATGGGGATTTTGTATTGTCTAGGGGATGTAGGTTTATGGTGGCCTGAATTGGTTCCCAATCAGAGACAGCTGTTTATCATTGTCTCTAATTGGGGATCCTATTTAGGTTGCCATTTTCCATTTTGGTTTTGTGGGTAGTTGTCCATGTATAGTTGCCTGTGAGCACTATGTTAGCTTCACGTTTCGTTTGATGTTTATTGTTTTGTTGGCGAATTCTTATATGAAATAAGTATGTACGCTCACAACGCTGTGCCTTGGTCCACTCCTTTAAACGGCCGTGACAAGTGAAGAGCTTGTTACCGGGTTGCTGTCTGTGCTGTCTGTGTTGCACGGCTGCACAGCATCACATACTCTTAGAAAAAAGGGCTCCAAAAGTGTTCTGTGGCTGTTCCTATAGGAGAACCCTTTTTGGTTCCAGGTAGAACCCTTTTGGGTTCCATGTAGAACTCTCTGTGCAAAGGGTTCTACTGTTCTCTCTGCTACCGCACGGCAAGCGGTACCGGAGCACCAAGTCTAGTTCCAAAAGGCTCCTTAACAGCTTCTACCACCAAGCCATAAGACTGCTGAACAACTAATCAAATGGCTACCCGGACTATTTGCATTGACCCCCCCCCCCCCCCCCCCCCCCCCCCCCATTTAAAAAAAACTCATGCTACTTGCTGTTTATTATCTATCATAGTCACTTTACCCCTACTTACATGTACACATTACCTCAATTACCTTGACGAACCTGTACCCCGCACATTGACTCGGTTATTGTTATTGTATTGTGTAATTATTATTTTTTTCCTTGAGTTTATTTAGTAAATATTTTCTTAACTCTATTTTCTTAAAACTGCATTGTTGGTTAAGGGCTTGTAAGTAAGTATTCACGGTAAGGTGTTGTATTCGGCGCATGTACATTTGTATTGATTTATTTGACCTGGAACCAAAAAGGGTTCGTCAAAGGGTTCTCCTATGGGGACAGCTGAAGAAACCTTGTAGGTTCTAGATAGCACCTTTTCTTCTAAGAGTGCAGACCTTAATGTCAGTTTCAGCATATCTGACAGAGATCTAAAGCCGTTTACAGCTGTAGCCACAACCGTGTTGTGTCCACATAATTCATGAAAAACAAATGGACATCAAAACACGAACACCAAGTAGATAATCACTGCATAGTGGAAGATGCTTTGCACCTCAGATTAATTGTTGCCATTATTGAATCAATATTCATAACAGTGTCCATGTTGCATTATCTTGATTTTAATTTGGTTACATTCCTATTCAGTACAACAAGAATATGTGTCTGTGTACGTGTCCGTGCACATGCTTGCGTGTGTGTGTGTGAGAGAGAGAGAGTTTGTACGTGTAGTGACTGGCAGTGTATTACAGCTAGGAGACTACCAGAGGTCTTCAGCCCGGACCAGGGGGTGTCTGTGGACCAGGGGGTGTCTGTGTCATAAATCAGATCAATCCATACTAGAGCCAGCAGTGAGCAGTTTCCTACCCAGATAGTATAGTATCTAGAAGCTTTGGCAGTAACTCCTTTTCCCCGACACCTCCAGTATTTTTTTATCTTTATCATAACATTGACTGGCGCTGGGAGATCTGTGTGTTCCATTTGTCAGGCCTTTTAACTGGAGCACCTGTTACTCAGGTCCACAGATCATAAACCCAATAAAATAGGACAATTTGTGTTAAATTTACCAAGCTGTGCTGCTATTGGCTCTGGGCTCGTCAGTCCCCACCTTTATCAATTCCAAGTGGAGCACCTTGGGTAGTGAGAGGCCCGGGGCCATCCAGGTTATTGTCCTATTGATTTATGTACCTCAGCATGCCAAAGTTAAGGACTGACTGGCCAGAGACAGCCCGCTGAGAGACGACCACTACCTACTGGGAGTAGAATATAAACTACTGCCCTGTTATAGTCTCTCTTTATACATGCTGTTGACAGAGTTATGATAGGGAAAGACATACTGTACTGGGAAATTACAGTGAGGAGGATGGCCTTCAAATAATTACTTTAAATCTCTAAATCTGGCAACCCAAGCATCATATAAACAATGGCACATGCATTGATATAGGCTATTCTCACTGCGGTTGCCAGTATCTGTTTGGAATCTTTAATGAATTGTCAGCTAATACAATGTTCTCATTTCAAA
Organism: Salvelinus fontinalis; assembly: GCF_029448725.1. Classification (NCBI taxonomy): domain Eukaryota; kingdom Metazoa; phylum Chordata; class Actinopteri; order Salmoniformes; family Salmonidae; genus Salvelinus; species Salvelinus fontinalis. The sequence continues at coordinate 21,717,806 of NC_074666.1, forward strand.
TCCAATCAGAACTGAGTGATTGGATTTAAAAAACGCATTTAGATTTTAGTTTTTTTTTTACAAATGAAAACAGTAGAGTAGATAACTACAGATGTTGGATTTTAATTTGATCATTGTTACTGCAGGAAATTTCCTGAACAGCAGGAAATGCAAACTTGTAGTGTATTCAAGGTTTAAAAAGGTGTATTTTTAAAGACAGCTTGGACTTCCAGGTGGCGCAGCGGTCTAAGGCATTGCATCTCAGACTCTGGGTTTATTCCAGGCTGTATCACAACCGGCCATGATTGGGAGTCCCATAGGGCGTACCAGAATTGGTACAGTGTTGTCCGGGTTAGGGTTTGGCCGGGGTAGGCCGTCATTGTCATTGTAAACTGACTTGCCTTGTTAAATATAGGTTAAATAAAAAAATATTCTATAGTTAGTAATTTCCACTTAAAAAATGTCAGACTTGATTTGCCCTAACAAAAATGTATCACCCCTGTTTCTGCAGGATTATTTTCCTGCTGTGTGAAAGATCCTACAAGAAGGTAGGGCCCAGTCCTGAAATAGAGTGAGGATGTTAACAGTAAGATGCTAGTCATCTCTTTGATTGGGGTGTGACAGCTGGAAATCCAATACTTGGGCAGTGGCTCATGCATACTGGAGTTACTTAACAAATATTAAAATAGTGAAAAGTATAGAGCTGGGGAGGGAACAAAGGCATCGTCCCATTTCAGACCTGTCACTCTGACAGATTTCTCCTTTTTCTTCCTCCATTGGGAACAAAATCTGGTCAAACCTTTTAAAAAAGGTGCATAACTAGACAAAGGATCTGTAATCTCTCACCATTAACAATTCCCCCAATGAATGAGAGCTTGGGAATACCTTCTCATATCTGGTCAATTAGATTTGTAAGAGGGTAAAGTAGAGGAGAACCACTCATCTGAGCCCACAACAGCTAACCTCTGCTGAAGATGTTGCCACAGTAGGCAGGAATTAAAAAGCATGATAAGCAATAACATTATTCTCAATAAGGACATGCAGTGCGTCATTTTTTAGAACACATGCACACTGCCTTTTATTTCAAGAAATCGCTGACATAATGAACTTCATCAACACATATCATGCTTACAACTACACTCCCCCATGCAGTCACACACTGCTCCCCACATTACCAGTCCCCTATTACAGAAACATGTCTCATATCGCTCTGCTTATTAACCTCCCAGTGACAACATTAATAGGGTGCGATGGTCCGTTCAGTTCTTTCCCCTCTCCGTGTGCTACCCTGGGCCTTGGACCCTCCCCTGCATGCGTTCCCCCTGCCTCTCTCTCTCTGGAGGGGGGAATTGCATGTCATTACAATGTAGTCAATAATGGTTTACTTGTGGGTTTCATTTTGGTCATAGAAATATATTAAACTCTATTGGACAACTTTCAAAATTGGAAAGAAGATTAACACTGTCATCTGAATGTGTAACTGCTTCAACTGCCAGAATAAATTGTATGTAAGAAAAACGTGTATTCGTAGCCAATTTCTAAATCTACTGTAATATGTGTGTATGGAATATGAGGGCTTTCCATGCATGGATGCTGCTGGTCTAGACTGAGCTGCATCCTGGCAAGCAGACTCAGGTAATCACAGCTCGCATCAAACCAATCACAGACCCATTCAGGGGAGGCATGTACTCTATAAAACACTGTCAAATGAATGATCACACATGATTCACTCCTTCATAGAGAAAGTAAACACACACACACACACACACACACACACACACACACACACACACACACACACACACACACACACACACACACACACACACACACACACACACACACACACACACACACACACACACATACACACATGCACACACACACACACACACACACACACACACACACACACACACACACACACCCTGCATTAAGAGTTAGACCCATCTGGTCTCCGTGGTAGCATAGCACTCAGTGGACCCTTATTTCATTATCTCAGCGTGTTATCAGTGACCCGGAGAAAGTGACATCTGATTTACCTCAAGATCAATTTGTATGTAAATCGTAAAACTGGAGGGCAATAGAGAGGTGGCATTACAAAAGCTGCTTTCAAGTGTGCAAGCAGGTTTGTGAGTTTGGTTCAGTCAGCCCGACAGTCCCTACAGAGAAAGACTAATGGAGATGATTTAGGTAATGGGACCCCTTGGGCCAAGGGGGCGGATCTCTAAAGAGGGCCCATAGTACAAAACATACTTTCACACCTTATTCTAAGCCATCCTGTTACTGTAATGTCAAAGTCATTCAAATCTCGTTCTTTTCAATTTAATGTGCTTTTCAATAATTGACATTATAAAGCTATTGTCTTTTTTGTGGTTGAAGTTATTGGAAGGATAACTGTCATTTAAAGAACTTAATTTTCTGAAAGCTGGCACATATTCCTTTATATCTCACTCAAATGATTGACATAAAGACATGTATTTTTAATTATTTAGCAGACTTTCAGTAGTAAGTGCATACATTTCATTTTTTTCTCCTCTGTACTGGTACCCCGTGGGACCTGAACCCACAACCCTGGCGTTGCAAGAGCCATGCTCTACCAACTGAGCCACACGGGAAATGTTACTGTATGTACATTGTAATGTCTCTTTATGTAACAAAAAAAATATTAAGGTACATAAAGATGACATCACATGAGAACATCATCACATAGTAACATCATACTTCCTGCTTTTAGACACCCGCTGTGTACAGTCTCTCTGCCAGCCCTGCTAGCCATCAGTGTGCCTTGAAAATATTACAGCCAGCCAGAGAGATGACCTTTTATCTGGAGAATATAAATTGATGTTCTGCCTCACACATTTTCCAGCCAATTTCCTCCTCTTTGATTCCGGACCAAAGCAGAATTTGTCAGATCTCACATGACGTGTCACTCTGCGCCCGGAGCAGGGAGGCCTCAGCTCAGCGCCTCACATCATCCTCAGATTCACACTCCATCCACACATGGTGCAACAACTTCTCTGCAGAAGTCAGCAGCCTCTCCTCAACTAAGTCTCTACTGATGTACCTGTAATGACTCTAAAAAATACCCTCAGACAGCCTGGCAGTTTTGTAGGAGCACAGTAGAGTATTTTTTGAAACAGAATAGCCTTCAACAAGAACAAAAGGTAAAATAACAGAAAATAGACACACATTGGGAGGAGCACCATTGTGGCAGTATTATAGAACTTGCACTTACAAGATGTGGCAGTTTAGAATAAATGCTTGCATTCTTGTTTATTTTCCCCAATGGACAATGTTCTTAATGAGTATCAGAAGATGCGGAATAAGCAGGTTACATATTGACTGCATTACTGCTGAGGCCATTAGGTCTATAGACAATATTCATGGATTCATATGAATTGCTGATCAAAGCCAGAACCAATGGTAAAACTAGCTCTTAATTTAATTACTGTCCGGCTAATGTTCGTCTTAAGTGGTCAGGGAGAGTGGCTGGGGTGGAGTGTGGGACCAGGGGGAGGGGTCAGGGGGAGTGGCTGATGTGGAGCGTGTGGTCAGGGGGAGGGGTCAGAGAGCGTGGCTGGGGTGGAGCATAGAATGCCAGGGGCTTGGTCAGGAAGAGTGGCTGGGTGGAGTGGCTGGTATGGGGACAGGGGGAGGGGTCAGGGAGAGTGGCTGGAGTGGAGTGTGGTGCCAGGGGGAGTGGCCAGGGAGAGTGACTGGGGTGGAGTGTGAGGACAGTGGGAAAGGTCAGGGAGAGTGGCTGGGGTGGAGTGTGAGGACAGGGGGAAGGGTCAGGGAGAGTGGCTGGGGTGGAGTGTGGGGCCAGGGGGAGGGGTCAGGGAGAGTGGCTGGGGTGGAGTGTGGTGCCAGGGGGAGTGGCCAGGGAGAGTGACTGGGGTGGAGTGTGAGGACAGGGGGAAGGGTCAGGGAGAGTGGCTGGGGTGGAGTGTGGGACCAGGGGGAGGGGTCAGGGAGAGTGGCTGGGGTGGATGGTGGGGATAGGGGAAGGGGTCAGGGGCCACTTGATTATGCAGGTGATTGACAGCTGACCTTGAGAAATGATGTCATCTGACACGACAGGTAATCAATATCTATATTGCATGCCTTTTTTCACTGCTTAGATCAATATGACCGGCAGCGGTTTGTTACTAATTGGTACGATACAACAAAGGGAGAATTAGAATGAGATTGTAGTATCTTAGGTCCCTATCATTTAAAAGATACACTCTTTGAAAAAAGGCTTCCAATATGGTTATTCGGCTGTCCCTATAGCAGAACCCTTTTAAGTTCCAGGTAGTACCCATTTGGTTCCAGGGGCAACCCTTTTGGATTCCCAAAAGAAGGTTCTTATCTACATGGAACCCAAAAGGGTTCTACCTGGAACAAAAAAGGGTTATTCCCCTATGGGAACAGCTGAGGAACCCTTTAAGGTTCTAGATAGCACCTTTTTTTCTAAAAGTGTAGATATGGAGAGAGAAAAAAACACTTAATGGCCCAGTGCAGGGAAAAACGTGATTTGCCTGTGTTTTATATATATTTCCACACTATGAGGATGGAATAATGCTGTGAAACTGTCAAAATGATATGATAATGTCCTTTTCGTGTAAGCTATTTTTGTTTATTTTTGATCATTTTAATTGAAAAACAATCACAGTAAGGTACTTAATTGTTACCCAGAAATGATTTGATATTGAGATAAAAAGCTGCATTTGTGTAAATTATTCTGCCCACAAACAAGAAAACATACACACAGACACGCCTTCATATCGGCATTAAATATGGCCTGCGACTGCCATGTAACATTAATCCAAAAATGATGGTTGAGGGTAGTTTAATTTGATCTGCAAACCAAAATGGGCTAACCAGCCAATCAGAGCCTGCCAATCCCAGTGGCACAGGAAAAAAAAGCTCTCTGTGTTATTAGATGGCTAAATAATCTATGACTGACACTGCTAGTGAATATGACAATGATTGCATTACTCACTAACTGGGCCTTCCATTTCTAAGTGAATCAGTAGCTTCCTTCCTGTCACTTCTGGTGACAGTGTGTCAGTGCTCTGTTATGGTCCCAGCTATTGGTCCCAGCGTGGCTTCTGGGCAATAGAAACCATCACACAGGCATAATAACAAATTAACTATGCAATGCTGTTTTGTTAGCATAAAACGAAAAACCCAAATTTCCATCAAAATGAAATATCCCAGAAGTGTTCATCCACAAGTACTATAATAAAGAGATGCAGGTATTTCACACAATGTCCCTTTTATTTGATAAGTTCAAAAAGATATGGCAACTGATGTAGGAGATCCCCTTTCCTATTGTTCCAGTGGTGTTGTACCATGCTATTGAGACATATGGGGTACTTACAGATTTTATGAGAGGGGAAAACTATGGTGAATATAGCCGGGGCCAGGAAACAGATTCATGGGGTCAACTTGATCCATTTTGACACCCAATACAGAGGGGTAACCTATGTGCCATCAAACATACATTAGCCACATTCCCTCAGTGCAGTTTATTCAGTACACCACCTGGGTGCATGAAGGGTACTATACAGCAGTGTTTGATGCACCAAACATTACTAATTCAGAAGCACTATATTGTATCGCTTTACAGCAGGGGTTTGACTGTCATCCAGTGACCCAAATCATCCTCCAACGACCCAAATTAAGAACAAAATAGTGTATGTATTCTCATAACTCCCGACCCACCTCTCACATGCCAAGGGCCCACTTTGGGTCTCGACCCACAGTTTAAGGAACCCTGCTTTAGAGCATGAGGATACGTCCTGAACCATGTCTCCTTCAACCCATTAACCCCCTCACATGCTTTCATCTCCACTCTTCCTCCAACCCTACCCGAGGTACTAGGGTTTAATGGCTCCTCTCCACTCGGCTGAATGGGGTGAAGCACAGCCTAGCCTGCAGCACAGCACACACACTGGAACCTGCCGGGGAGAAGGCTGGAGGACTCTTGATGACCTGGTTCGTTTTTATATCTTCCATAAATTACTCCATTAACATCTCCATAAAGGCTCTAATAAAGGCCTAGGGTGTTCAGCTAAGGGATGGAAACATCTGCTTCTGGTGATAGGGAGGCCAGTGAGGCTTTGGTTCCACTTCATAGGAGATCTGGTGGTTCTGTAGATCTAATGTCTGTCTGGGTTAAAAAATTCTGTGAATTTAAATAAATTCTGTGTTTTTCCAGAAATCCTGGTTGGAGGATTCCGGATGTCCTGCTTATTCCCTCCTGAATCCCTGGGAAAACCAGGGAATTAATTGCAAGTTCCAAGAATTTTGCAACCCTGGTCTGGACTGACTGGGTGAGACAGAGTGAAACTCTGAAGGAATTATATTTCATATCAAATGAATGGGCATACAATTGACCAAATGAAATGGAATTCAATTTACTGGTACTCTGAAGTAAGAGCACTACTGTGTGGACGCATGATGACAAAAGTCTCAAGCAGTGTGCTTCGTGATGGAGAAGACATTAAGTAAACATTATGGTAAAGACACTAGGCCATTTAGATATGGACTGAGATCGAAATATCTACGAAGAGATGGAATGCTTTTCCATTTATTAAGAGCAATATGGAGTCAACAATATGGACTTGTAGTTATTCCTCCAAAGTAGCAGCTGGGGCGTCTAACTACAGCAATATCAAGATTGGAAGACAATTGGTAAGGGAGGCTTCTGGAAACAATACATAGTGTAAGAAATGTTCTTCTAAAAGAGGTCAAAGAAGGACAAGTAGTTTGTACTGTAGAGATCAGATAAAAACACACTGTTCATGCTAAAATAATCTCGGAGAACAAATGTAGACAAAAGAACAAAGACCCAAAACACAAAGAGCCTGCATGCATTACGATTTGTGCTCCTCGACACTCCAAAGAATGAATCCCTCAAACAGTTTTGACAATCAACCCTGTAGGGGGTAGCTAATGTTATGGCAAGGGACTTCATTTAAGTAGCCTGCTTCTTCACTCCTTTTCTCCCCAAACTGAGTGATCTAATTATTGCATGTTAAATGGGCATCTGGTAAATGGTGCGTATAATGATGCGCTTGCACTGAATTAAGTGCCTGCCTGTCCTGCTGCAGGGGCTAACACACAAATTGGCCTTCTCCTGCTCTCTCCGCCTCCTTCTCCCGCCTCCTTCCATCCCTTCTGCCATCAGTCTTGTCCTCTGTCCCTGATGTGGGCGAAGGCAGGGTGGGTACCCTCTCAGAGGGAGAGGGAGACGCCCCAGGTCCTGTCTGGATTAATGAAGGCAGGACTCAGATAGTTTTGGTCCATAACCCACCACTGTTGGGGGGAATGAGGGGAAATCAACTTAAAAAGGAATCCAAAATCATGCAGTCAAATTAAACAGTATTAGATGGTTATTTTGATCAATGCTTTTGTAGGATAAATTGTAGTCAGTTTAGTCTAATTCAGTAAGTGTACATTATTTTGTTCTATTGTTTGAATGTTCTATCATCTAAGTGGGCACATTGGCGGTCTGTGTGTAGGCCCCAATGTGTTCGGGCTGGTTTTGCTTTCCATTTTTACTTATACACACCCTTAAAACCCTTTTCATGTACTTTCTGTTCAAGGATTTTCCTTTTTTGGTATTCCCTTTCATACATCAACCAAAAAATATTAAACCTAAATATCTTACCCATCTTTTATAGTAAAGTTATTTACCACTGAGACTCTCCAAGCGTTATTGACTCCCCGATCTATTATTGACCTTGGTCTGGGGTGACTTGCATCAGACTACTGGTTGCAGCACTGTGTGTTGCATAGACCTCTTCAGTTGATCTAACAGAGTAAATATCAAGACTAGAATATCAGACTGTCTGCGACTCTCCGTCTGTCTCACTGTAATCTGACCTTTTCTTACATGATCTGCTGTCAGACTGTTGCCAATATGAGCCAGACAGACTGATGAAAGGTTTCCCATCTCCGCCTGTTTAAATGTCTGTTGACAGCTTCATTACAATGCCAGGAGATGAGTCTACAACAAGAGGATTTATGAAAACGTCATCTCACTGTAGATGTAGATGTACAACACACATATATGTCTCCCACACACTAACAATAAGGGGTTAGGTTCGTGTTTGGTTTAAGTGTGACCTTTCTAGTTACAATAGTGTAACAGTATAACTTTAAACCGTCCCCTCGCCCCGACCCGGGCGCGAACCAGGGACCCTCTGCACACATCAACAACTGACACCCACGATGCGTCGTTACCCATCGCTCCACAAAAGCCGCGGCCCTTGCAAAGTAAGGGGCAACACTACTTAAGTCTCAGAGCAAGTGGCGTAACTGATTGAAATGCTACTAGCGCGCACCCGCTAACTAGCTAGCCATTTCACATCCGTTACACTCACCCCCCTTTCAACCTCCTCCTTTTCCCGCAGCAACCAGTGATCCGGGTCAACAGCATCAATGTAACAGTATAACTTTAAACCGTCCCCTCGCCCCGACCCGGGCGCGAACCAGGGACCCTCTGCACACATCAACAACTGACACCCACGATGCGTCGTTACCCATCGCTCCACAAAAGCCGCGGCCCTTGCAAAGTAAGGGGCAACACTACTTAAGTCTCAGAGCAAGTGGCGTAACTGATTGAAATGCTACTAGCGCGCACCCGCTAACTAGCTAGCCATTTCACATCCGTTACACTAGCACTAGTGTAAGTAACAACATCTGGGGGCCCAGGATACTCATAATATCCGAGTGGGCCCATGCAATGTGATCCTCAGAAATTGAGAAAGAATGGTGTCACCACTGGGGGCAGCAGAGGACAGACAGTGTGAGAATATTGTGTCTCTTTACTCACTGTGATATACTTCCTGTTGTAGAGTCACAGTAACACCCTTAGATCATTGAGGTTCTGACACTTCAAGGGTGACTGGAGCTGAATGGTGATTGGAGCAGAGTTCATGGGTTTGGAAAACAGGGACCTCTGCTCAAAGTTTGTAATTACTGTGTGTCAATAGTCATTACAGGGCTATTTATAGAAAAATATGCCCATCTAATGATTGGATGGGGGTGGAGTTGGGTGCGGACAGTGATATTGACTACAGGGCACTGATGAGAGAAAAACAGACTGTCCCAGCCAGGATGCCAGCCTCTCCTCTCCTGTCCCTCCCACCCATCTGCCCCTGCTCCACTTGTAAAGCGCCAGCCTCAACCACCAACCACCTGACCTTGGTTCATGTGATTAATGACGGACATGGAGGGAGAGTGCGTATGCTTACTGTCTTGGTAATGGACACATCAATCAGTGACATGTCACAGACTCAAATTAGACATCATTAACTCTGACAAGACGTGTCTAGAGTGTATCTAGTTTGTGTGTGTCTAGTGTGTGTCTAGTGTGTGTGTGGTTTGTGTTTTTGTGTGTGTGTGCCGTCTTTCAATGCAGGTCTCTTATGCATATGCATGTATAACCATGACTATACCCAGTAATGTGAGAAAATTACAGCTACCTATGTATGATAAAAAGGAAAACACCAAGCATGTGCTGCAAGCTCTGTTACAAGACCTTCAGCATGTATACAGGTATAATCACATCATGTGATATAATATAATCACAGTCTCCTCTGAGATAAACCAAGGAGGTATCTGTCTCGCTCTCTTTTTAGTGGCTTCATCCTCGGTAGAGAGAGAAACAAAGTGAGAACAGGATGATTGACTGAAGCTGAGTTGTGTGGCAGCCCAGACACTCTCCGGCTCTTCCTGTGCCAGGCCTGTGGTGTTGTGGTGTGCTTGTGTGTGTGTGTGTGTGTGTGTGTGTGTGTGTGTGTGTGTGTGTGTGTGTGTGTGTGTGTGTGTGTGTGTGTGTGTGTGTGTGTGTGTGTGTGTGTGTGTGTGTGTGTGTGTGTTGGTTGGTTGTTCTATCCTTGTGGGGGCCTAAAATCCCCCAAAGTACCCACAAGGATAGTAAAACAAGGAAACTTATCCTTCGGGGGACATTGCCCACGTCCCCATGAGGGCAAGGGCTATTTTAAGATCAGGTGTTAGGTTTAGGGATACAATTAGGGTCTTGGTTAGAATCAGGGTAAATGTAAGGCGATTACTGGTTAGGGTTAGGAGTTAGGTTTGGGTTAGGGTTAGGGTTAAGTTTAGGGTTAATGTAAGGGGATTACTGGTTAGGGTTAGGAGTTAGGTTTGGGTTAGGGTTAGGGTTAAGTTTAGGGTTAATGTAAGGGGATTACTGGTTATGGTTAGGAGTTAGGTTTGGGCTAGGGTTAGGGTTATGGGTTAAGTTTAGGGTTAATGTAAGGGTAAGGTTTAGGAGTTAGGTTTGGGTTAGGGTTACGGGTTAAGTTTAGGGTTAATGTAAGGGTAAGGTTTAGGAGTTAGGTTTGGGTTAGGGTTACGGGTTAAGTTTAGGGTTAATGTAAGGGGATTACTGGTTAGGGTTAGGAGTTAGGTTTGGGTTAGGGTTACGGGTTAAGTTTAGGGTAAATGTAAGGGGATTACTGGTTAGGGTTAGGAGTTAGGTTTGGGTTAGGGTTAGGGTTAAGTTTAGGGTTAATGTAAGGGGATTACTGGTTAGGGTTAGGAGTTAGGTTTGGGTTAGGGTTAGGGTTAAGTTTAGGGTTAATGTAAGGGGATTACTGGTTAGGGTTAGGAGTTAGGTTTGGGTTAGGGTTAGGGTTATGGGTTAAGTTTAGGGTTAATGTAAGGGTAAGGTTTAGGAGTTAGGTTTGGGTTAGGGTTACGGGTTAAGTTTAGGGTTAATGTAAGGGTAAGGTTTAGGGAAAATAGGATTCTGAATAGAAATTGATTTTAGGTTCCCACGATGATAGAAGAACAACATTTGTGTGCATGTCTGTGGGTGTCTGTGAATGTCTGTGTGTGCCTGTACGAGCATTTTAGATTTGGGGTGTAAAAGTTCACGCATGTGTGGGCGGGAGGAAAGTTGGCTACATTTTATAGGAACAGGTGAGCTATCCAGTGGGGACAGGCAAGTTTTTGGATGTCCCTCTCCTTCCCTCCTCATCTCCTCTCCTTCCCTCCTCATCTCCTCTGCTGTCCAAAGGCTCTCTGTACCGGTGGACGGTTGATGAGTCTGTCTTAATACCAGCGTGTGTCAGCTGTCCTCAGCATGCAGAGGCACTGGAGTGAACAGCTCCAGTCTGCTCAGCCTCTCCTCAGCCACCCTAGCTCCCAGTAGCTCCCAGCCCCAACTGCCACTGCCACACGCACACACACACACACACTCTCTCTCTCTCTCTCTCTCTCTCTCTCTCTCTCTCTCTCTCTCACACACACACACACACACACACACACACACACACACACACACACACACACACACACACACACACACACACACACACACACACACACACACACACACACACACACACGCACACACGCACACACGCACACACGCACGCACGCACGCACGCACACACGCACACACGCACGCACGCACACACACACACACGCACGCACACACACACACACACACACACACAAGCACACACAAGCACACACACACACACACACACACACACACACACACACACACACACACACACACACACACACACACACACACACACACACACACACACACACACACACACACACACATACACACACAGACCTTACCGGAACATTGGGGTAAGCCACTCAATAACTACCTTTGCTTACAGTATAGTCATTAGGTCCATATTTTTGCCTGCAGTTGAATATTGCACTGACCGTGTGTCTTGACCACATGTGCTGGCCACATGTATTGACCATGTCTCTTGACCTGGAGTGCTGACTGCATGTGGTTTCCAGGCTGTGGTGCCACCATCGACTGTAGAAGGAGACAGCAGGGCTGACAGCTTGGTTTTGTGCTGCCCTGCATGAGACTTGAGCACTACAGATGCCACCCCACTAGTGGATATGGGCAATGTGGCACGAAAGGTGGCACTTGATTGGTACCAGTTTTAAAATCTTCCAGCTCTGGTACTTGTTTAATTTTATTAGTAATACTGTTATTAAGTGAAATAATACAATACAATTGACAAAGCCATGCCATGAGTAAAATATATTACATCAACAGCTGATATGTAACTGTCAATTCTAGTGTGCCTCTCAGTCAAGGCCTTCGATACAAAGACCTCTCTGTACTACCACACCATACCATGACATCCGTTCAATGGATGTACTGTCATTTTTTGAATGTCACCCGACAAGTTTGTCTCTCCACAGACAAAGCAGCAGTCTTAGAAAAGCACAGTGCAATATGTTCGCAACGGACTAATAGACAGAGCACCACAGCAGCGCTAGTCCACAGGGTGATTCAGGAGTGCTATCACGCATCTCAAGGTCATTGAGGTTTGCTGCATGCACAACATCACACCACCAAACACAACAAACAAGTCCAACATGGATTTCGCTCCTCTCTTCCTCCCTCCCTTCCTCTTCTCTTCTCTTCTCTTCTCTTCTCTTCTCTGGGAGTCTGCAGAGTGAGTTGTTGGAAAAGGTGCCTTAGCGGTGAAGGTCACCTTTGATGGCTTCGTCTAGTTCTACCTGCACTCCACTGGCGAACAGGAAATCCATCACCTGGCATCGCCATGGTAATAGACTCATTTTTTCTGGCTGCTGCTGGTTGTCAGGGAGACCCACGAGGGAGTGGTGAATAATTGACCCGGTGCCAGAGGGAACGTGGAGGTCAGCAGAGCCAATGACGATGAGGACACCCCTCAGTGTCTGGTCTACCACACTACCTTAAACTACTGGGAGGTATAGAGGTCCTGTGGGGGAACAGGGGCAGTGACAACGAGCCAGGGAGTGAGACAAAGAAAGATCAAGAGACTAGAAAGAGAGTAAAAGAGAGTGTGCAAAGGATAGGAAGAGAGAAAGCAAAAGAGTGATAGGTAAACGGGGAGTGAGAGGGAGGGATGGGGGAGATGAAGATGGCGTTTTTTACCACCATGGCCTGACTGGAGAGGGATGTCACAAAGCCACCTTGACTGAATAATAACATTGACTATGGGACTGCAGAGATCAGAGAACTGTTTTGCATATTATTTATCTAACAAACAAGACCCAGAAATTTTTCTCAGAGTGAGACACTTTGTGACTGATAAGGAGCCATCAGTGAGAGCGTTAAGAATGTTATTCAATATGATAAGTGGGCACAGAGAATTGGGTTCTGGCTGGGATATGCTAAATATAGTCCGGTATGACGCAATCACATTCATTCCATACATGTCCTAAATCATATTCATTTCCATATCTGTAAGTCCTCAACATGTTCTATTCAGAGTGTGCCCAAAGTGTCCAAAGGAAGGATGACGTTATTACAACCTGAACAATATTCTGCTTATGAATAGTCATATATTCTATGTATTTCATGACAGACAAAAAGCTGAGAAAGTATTTTGATGTCAATGACAGTAGCTATGTCACTAAAAAATGCATGTTAATGGAGGTTTTTCATACAGTAGGGAGGGGACATAAAAGGAAAATGTTTTTCTCTGTAAAAACAGAGCAGATTGTGTGGCGGTATTCCCTTTAGACTGGTTTTTGTGTAGGATGTAGTGTGCAGGCTGCTCTTGTCCTGCAGCAGTGCTGCTTACAGGGCACAAGGTCCTTGCATCTACACATGTATATGAGTTCCCAGCCCTGGCACAGATCCTGGGGATGGCACTAACCCATGAGGGAGCTGGCATGCTCTCCAAAATGTCTGCCAGGGCCTTGGTGCCCTCCTTCTGTTTATGTGCCATACAATACCGTCCATTTAATTGTCCCTCCTCTTTTGAGGAGATATTGTCCAGTGTTCATTTGAACAATCAAACCTATATCAGGCAGTACATGAATAAGTTCAAATGTTGGCACCTACACTAACTATGGCTGTAATCCAACAATTCCAAAATAAAGTTGAGAAAAAAATACAAATAATACAAATAATTAAGTATATTGTTATGATCCAAACAAATTAGGAAATTAAATAATTTTATTCTAACGCAATTGCTCAGAGAAAAATTATTTTATTTAACAAGTAATACATTTTTTCTCAAAAGATAGGGGTAGAAATGATTGCAATCCTTGTCTGCTACACTCCGGCACCCTCCCCCCTTGCGAGGATAATGGCGCTGAGCCTTTAAAAAAAATTTGATTGGAGAACACATTTTGGAGGGATCTTAGACCATTCCTCCATACATAATCATCCCAGATCCTTGATATCCTTTATCTGCGCTTATGGACTGCCCTCTTCTATTCAAGCCACATGTTTTCAATGGGGTTCAAGTCCAGAGACTAAGAGGGCCATTGCAAAATGTTTATTTTGTGGTCAATTAAACAGTTATTTGTTGATTTTGATGTGTGCTTGGGGTTATTGTCTTGCCGGAAGATCCACTTGTGGCCAAGTTTCAGCCTCCTGGCAGAGGAAACCAGGTTTTTGGCAAAAATGTCCTGGTACTGGGTAAAGTTCTTGATGTCGTCGACCTTAACAAAAGCCCCAGGACCAGTGGAAGCAAAATAGCCACATAACATAAAAGATCCACCACAATATTTTAAAGTAGGTATGGGGTTCTTTTCTGTGTATGCATCCTTCTTTTTTTCTTTTCTGTGTATGCATCCTTCTTTTAACACCAAACCCACCACTTGTGTGCGTGGCCAAAGAGTTATATTTTCATGTTTTCCCATTGAAAACATGTGGTTTGAATTGAAGATGGCAGTCCAGAAGTACAGACAAGGGGTATACAGTATATTTAATTTTATTTTGGAGTGCTGCATCAGATGACCTGGCCTCCACAATCACCCGACCTCATCCCAATTGAGATGGTTTGGGATGAGTTTGACCTCAGAGTGAAGGAAAAGCAGCCAACAAGTGCTCAGCATATGTGGGAACTCCTTCAAGACTGTTGGAAAGACATTCCAGGTGAAGCTGGTTTAGAGAATGCAGAGAGTGTGCAAAGCTGTTATCAAGGCAAAGGGTGGCTACTTTGAAGAATCTCGAATATAAAATATATTTGGATTTGTTTAACACTACTACATGATTCCATATGTGTTATTTCATAGTTTTGATGTCTTCAATATTATTCTACAATGTAGAAAATAGTAAAAACAAAGAAACACTTTTGACTGGTACTGTATATACACATATAAACACATTAAAATACAAAAGTACAAAAATTGTACATTGTCATTGTAAGCACAAATTAAACATCTCATATCACCCAGAAAAACAGTTACATTCCTCCACAGATAAGTCACCCAATCAATACAAATGGCACCAGATTGTCAAAATTAAGTATATTTTGGATTTTGTTCCAGCAATACGGTGCATTAAAACTAAAAGCAGATTTACCTAGTTCGGTGGAAACCCTCATAACCTCAAGAGTTAACCAATCCTGTGAACGGGTTAGGCAACTCAGGTGTCTATACTTCAACAGCAAAGTTAGATAAGATGTACGTTTATGAAGTAGGGCCTTGTAAACACAAAGGGAGTAATATAGAGATCTACAGGTCTTTAGCGAAGTCCAGATAACCTTTTGATACAGGATGCAGTGATGAGTATCAAATCTGTCACCTGTAACAAAACGAAGGGCACCATGCTAGATGGCATCCAAAGGTTTAAGAGTAGTAGCAGCCGCACTTTCATAAATAATATCACCATAATCAAGAACAGAATAATCTGCTTCCTACTGCTTAGAGAAAGGCACAATCTGTTTCTGTAGAATAAGCAAACTTTAAATATTAGCTTCTTAACCAGCTCATCTATAGTTTTATAACGTCAAATCCTTATCAATCCAAATGCCTAAGAATGTATATGCGGGCACACGTTCCATTGGAGATCAATCTAGTGAGTGAACATGTAGTTCAGCTGAAACATTCTTGCGAGAGTTTGAAAACAACATGTACTTAGTTTTGACTGTATTAAGCACAAGTTTTAAGTAAAAAATCAGCATATATAATAGTATCATCCGGATGTAGATACATTTTCTTTTCTTTTTTACAGATTGACCAATAGTGTTTATATAAATAGTGAAGAGAACAGATTCCAAAATTGACCCCTGTGGTACACCTTTATGTACTTCAAGAAATTCAGACTTAACTCCATCAATCACAATAGCATGATTTATGTCATTAAGATAATCATGAAACCATGAACAGGTGTCAGAGCTCAGGCATATCTAGGAAAATGTATTCAATAAAATAGCATGATTAACAGTACCAAAAGCTTTTGACAGGTCCACAAACAAAGCAGCACATTTCATTTTAGTGTCTAAAACATTGACAAGATCATTAACAACTTAAGTGATTGCTGTAATAGTTCTATGCCCAAACCCAGATTGGTTTCCATTCAAAGCATATTCTACATTTGTACAAAGTTGGACATTTCCCAAGGATTCAATAATCTTAAAAATGCAGGGTTCAGCCTTGAAATGGGGTGATAATGATTAAGATCACTACTATCCCTGCCTTTATGGAGTGGCAGCACAACAACTGATTTCTCTACATTTGAAAAGTACAATGTTAAATAAAAAATGTGGGTTGTTGAGCCAATAATGATGGGCGCTGCGCACTTAAGCAGACCAGGATCCAATTGGTCGGAACCCTGTGGATTTCTTGTTGTCTATTTCCAGCAAAGCATCCAGGACTCAAAGAAAAGCTTTGACAACTCTGCCAGGACCTAGGATCAAGAGAGACACTTAAGTGTTTCAGTACTATATCTCTTGACACAATGATGAAAATAATCATGGCCTCTAAACCTTCAAGCTGCATACTGGACCCTATTCCAACTAAACTACTGAAAGAGCTGTTTCCTGTGCTTGGCCCTCCTATGTTGAACATAATAAACGGCTCTCTATCCACCGGATGTGTACCAAACTCACTAAAAGTGGCAGTAATAAAGCCTCTCTTGAAAAAGCCAAACCTTGACCCAGAAAATATAAAAAACTATCGGCCTATATCGAATCTTCCATTCCTCTCAAAGATTTTAGAAAAAGCTGTTGCGCAGCAACTCACTGCCTTCCTGAAGAAAAAAAATGTATACGAAATGCTTCAGTCTGGTTTTAGACCCCGTCATAGCACTGAGACTGCACTTGTGAAGGTGGTAAATGACCTTTTAATGGCGTCAGACCGAGGCTCTGCATCTGTCCTCGTGCTACTAGACCTTAGTGCTGCCTTTGATACCATCGATTACCACATTCTTTTGGAGAGATTGGAAACCCAAATTGGTCTACACGGACAAGTTCTGGCCTGGTTTAGATCTTATCTGTCGGAAAGATATCAGTTTGTCTCTGTGAATGGTTTGTCCTCTGACAAATCAACTGTACATTTCGGTGTTCCTCAAGGTTCCGTTTTAGGACCACTATTGTTTTCACTATATATTTTACCACTTGGGGATGTCATTCGAAAACATAATGTTAACTTTCACTGCTATGCGGATGACACCCAGCTGTACATTTCAATGAAACATGGCGAAGCCCCAAAATTGCCCTTGCTGGAAGCCTGTGTTTCAGACATAAGGAAGTGGATGGCTGTAATAGGTTACATAATAATCCGATTTAGACTTTCTGATTTGTCTTACACAATGATTCCTTAGTTGCATAAAAAGGATCGGACCCTTTTAGAATTTTTTTTATCTAAAATGACATACCCAAATCATTTTTTTAAATGTATTTTTTTTAAATGTATTTTTAAAAAAACGTTTACCCCTTTTTCTCCCCAATTTTGTGGTATCCAATTGGTAGTTACAGTCTTGTCTCATCGCTGCAACATGTCATACTGTCACGTTCTGACCATAGTTCTTTTGGTTTTTCTTTGTTTTAGTATGGTCAGGGCGTGAGTTGGGGTAGGCAGTCTATGTTTTCTGTTTCTAAGTGGGGTTTCTTGTTTGGCCTGATATGGTTCTCAATCAGAGGCAGGTGTTAGTCACTGTCTTTGATTGGGAACCATATTTAGGTAGCCTGTTTTTGTAGTGTGTTTTGTGGGTGATTGTTCCTGTTTGTGTGTTCCTGAAAAGTATTCAAATAAATATGGATACGTACCACGCTGCGCATTGGTCCTCCTCTCCTTCTACAGAAGAAAGCCGTTACAGAATCACCCACCAACCAAGGACCAAGCAGTGTGGTATCGGGCAGCAGCGATCACAGGACTCCTGGACCTGGGAGGAGATTCTGGATGGGAAAGGATCCTGGGTACAGGCTGGGGAATATCGTCGCCCCAAAGCAGAGCTGGAGGCAGCGAAAGCTGAGCGGCGGCGATATGAGGAGGCAGCAAGACAGTGCAACAGGTACGAGAGGCAGCCCCCCAATTTTTTTTGGGGGGGGGGGCACACGGGAAGTGTGGCTAAGCCAGGTAGCAGACCTGAGCTCACTACTCGTGCTTATTATAAGCAACGCGTTACTGGTCAGACACCGTGTTATACGGTTAAGCGCACGGTGTCGCCAGTACGTGCCCATAGCCCTATAGGGCAGCCCCCCGAAAGTGTCATGTGAGTGTGGGCATCCAGCCAGGGCGTATTGTGCCTGCTCAGCGTGTCTGGTCTCCGGTATGCCGTTTCGGTCCAGGGTATCCTGCGCCGGCTCTGCGTGCTGTGTCTCCGGGGCGCTGGGAGGGTGCAGTGCGTCCTATGCCTGCGCTCCGCTCGTTTCGGGCAAATGTGGGAGTGGAGCCTAAGGGAGAGGTGCGTGTAGTAGGCACTAGCTGTGCATTGGTCCTCCTCTCCTTCTACAGAAGAAAGCCGTTACACGTACGGACTCAGGAGAGGCGAAGGTTGAGAGCCGTGCGTCCTCCGAAACACAACTCAACCAAGCCGCACTGCTTCTTGACACAATCCCCACTTAACCCGGGAAGCCAGCCGCACCAATGTGTCGGAGGAAACATCATGCACCTGGCGACAGTGTCAGCGTGCAATGCGCCCGGCCCGCCACAAGAGCCGCTAGTGTGCGATGGGACAAGGACATCCCTGCCAGCCAAACCCTCCCCTAACCACACAACGCTGGGCCAATCGTGCACCGCCCCATTGGTCTCCCAATCGCGACCCAGTTCCTACATTTGAATATAAAAAACAAAACTACACTACATTGTATCTCTGGGTCCCTGGGTCCCTCAGGGTAATAAATCAGAGCAAGATTACTGAATGTAAGTACATTATTTAGCTTCTGATCTGAATGTTACAAACCAGTTGCCATGATAAAAGTGTTTTGTTGTTGTGCACTATCCTCAAACAATAGCATGGTATTTTTTGGTGTTATAACAGCTACTGTACATTGGACGCTGCAGTTAGATTAACAAGAATTGAAGCTTTCTGCCCATGTAAGACATGTCTATGTCCCAGAATTAGCTGTTGTTTACGTCATTATAGTCACATTATTGCATGTTGAGCAACAACCATCCCAGTTTAGGGACACTGATCCTGTAGAGGCATAAAGCTTGCCAGTCAGGGCCTAAGCCTATGTTCCTGGCTTTGACCCAAGTATGATCTCTTTTATGAATGACTTCTGATCATTCCGGAGTGTACCAGGCCTTCAATCTAACTTTAACCCTTCATTTTTTGAAAGGAGCATGATTATCCACAATAGTATTGAAGACACCTGCAAAAAGGCTCAAAGCTAAATCAGGTTCAGGGATAGTCAGTGAAATAAATATAATGTCAAAAAGCCTGTTCACTGAAGTTTTTAAAGTTTCTCTTTGTGATGATATAAGGCTTAGATTTTTGTATTCTCACATCTCTAACACAAACAACTCGGCAATAGTCACTAATGTATTGGGCGAAGAGGGAGGACGCTATACCAGTTATTGATACATTTTCCCCCAGACAAAGGTATAAAGATAGTAGCAAAAAAAAAATTGTCAAGGTAAATGGATTTCAGTAAAGAGACAGAGTAATGATTTTTAATAAGAATAGCCACTCCACCTCCTCTACCCTGTCTGTCAGCTCTGAACACAGTATAACACTCAAAATTAATATCAGAGTCCAGAATGTCCCCAGAGATCCAAGCACGCTATAGTCAATGAACAGCATTCTTACATAGGTATTCATTTTGTCCAGATGGGATAAGGCAGTGTGCAGTTGGATGGCGATTGCATCATCTGTGGATCTATTGGGTCAGTATGAAAATTTAGGGGGGCTAGGTTGTCAGGTAAGGTAAGGTGAAGGTGATATGATCCTTGTGATATGATCCTTAACTAGCCTGTCATGATGACAGAAGTGAGTGCTACAGGGCGATAGTCATTTAGTTCAGCTACTTTTGCTTTCTTGGGTACAGGAACAATGGTGGACATCTTGAAACAAGTGGGGACAACAGATTGGGATAGGTAGATATTGAATATGTCTGTAAACACTCCAGCCAGCTGGTCTGCGCATGCTCTGAGGACACCGCCAAAGAAGCCGTCTGGGCCGGCAGCCTTGCGAGGGTTAACACGCTTAAAACCTGTTGAGGCTAGGGGGTGCTGTTGTCACTATTTATGGAAATCGTGTAATTTTTGAAACGGCTTCCTACAAAATTCTTGATCGTACAATATGCATATTATTATTATTATTGGATAGAAAACAGTCTATAGTTTCTATAGCCGTTGAAATTTTGTCTCTGAGTGGAACAGAACTCATTCTACAGCAATTTCCCTGACATGGAGTCAGATTTCACACATTTTGGCCCCTGTTCTGGAGTCAGTTTTAAGGCCAATGTTATTGCTATGAGTATACGGACACTGCTTACGTCTTCCCCTGGATGCCTTTACGTGATGACGCTTTGAATGGTATCGATTGCCCAATCACAGCCACTATAAATCAAAAAAACCTGTAGGTAGGAACTCTTTTCTAGGTGCGTCAGGCGCGCGGAGGACACCGACCTACTGTTTTTACAAGCATTAGTGTAGCCAGTTATATTTCTCAGGTCATGTTTCTACTCGTTATAGGAGTTAAAAACATCATAAGGTAGTTAATTTAAAGCGTTTTATAGCAATTTATATCCGTTTAGTGCGATTTTGGGACATTTATTTCTGAGACGCTGTGAATCTCTGGGCACCGTTCCAGTTCATGCCGAACGCAATGTGCATTTCTACATGGCAAGAGGACAGCTTTCGACCAAAAGACGATTAGACCCAAGAAAGGATTCTTTGACCAAGATTCTGATGGAAGAACAGCTCAAAGTAGGAACAATTTATTATGATAAATCGTGTTTCTGTCGAAAAATGTTAATGGCTTAGGACGCCATCTTTTTTGACGTAGCTTCGCTTGGCGCAAACTGTATTGAAAAGTAAGGATAATTTAAAAAATGTAAATCCGCGATTGTATTAAGAATTAAATTGTCTATCAATCGCTGTCCACCCTATATTTTTTAGTCACGTTTATGAGTATTTATGTATACGACTAGATCACTGTCTAAGGTGGCGCAGGACATTTTCTGACCAGCTGGGCTACTTTTCTCATTGTCTAACCATGATTTTGGTGGCTAAATATGCACATTTTCGAACAAACTGTATATGTATGTTGTAATGTGATGTTACAGGAGTGTCATCTGAAGAATTCTGAGAAGGTTAGTGAAAAAATTTATATATTTTGGCGATGTTTACGTTATCGCTCTCTTTGGCTAGAATCAATGCTGGTGTAATGTTTGCACATGTGCTATGCTAATATAACGATTTATTGTGTTTTCGCTGTAAGACACTTAGAAAATCTGAAATATTGTCTGTATTCACAGGATCTATATCTTTCGATTAGTGTATGCTGTGTATTTTTACGAAATGTTTGATGATTAGTAGTTAGGTAAACACGTTGCTCATTGTATTTTTTCTAGTCCATTTGTGACGGTGGGTGCAATTGTAAACTATGACATCTACCTGAAATATGCACATTTTTCTAACAAAACCTATCCTATACCATAAATATGTTATCAGACTGTCATCTGATGAGCTTTTTTCTTGGTTAGTGGCAATATCTTAGTTTAGCCGAATTGGTGATAGCTACTGGTGTCGGTGGACAAAGAAAAGATGGTGGATTATGCTAATGTCTTTAGCTAATAGATTTACATCTTTACATATTGTGTCTTCCCTGTAAAACATTTAAAAAATCGGACATGTTGGCTGGATTCACAAGATCTGTGTCTTTCATTAGCTGTATTGGACTTTAATGTGTGAAAGTAAAATATTAAAAAAAATATTTTTTTTGAATTTCGCGGCTCTGCCTTTTCAGTGGGGGTGGGGGGGGGTGTGCCGCGAGCGGCACCCCGGGGCTAGACAGGTTAAATGTCTTACGTCGGCCTCGGATAACGGGAGCCCTCAGTCCTTGGGAATGGGCCACGTCGGTGGGATTGTGTTCTTCTCAAACCAGGAAGGTGTTTATCTTGTCCGGGAGCAAGACATCGGCGTCTGCGACGTAGCTGGTTTTCCCTTTGTAATCCGTGATTGTCTGTAGACCCTGCCACATACGTCTTGTGTCTGAGCCGTTATATTGTGACTCCACTTTGTCTCTGTACTGACGTTTTGCCTGTTTGATTGCCATCGAAAAGATGAGAGTAATTAAACTGCCACATCTAGTTATATCATTGAATGTCCTGTAGTCTTGATTGAAACATTTGCACTGGGATTAAATGTATGTTAGAATTGTACAACATCCCCTATACACTTCCTGATGAACTTAACGCAACCTTGAATTGTGAAGAGAGGGTCCAGGCTCCTAAAAGGATCTCATAATCTAGAGGCGAAAGCAACGCACACCTATTTAGGCGAGGTGCTGGCTAGCGGAATAGAACACTTAAAAAATAAAGGAGAGCCGAACACTCTAGGAGCTCAGATGCAAAAATATTTATGTCCAACGTTGCGACAGACAAGCTGTCTTCATCAGGGTATAATGACAAACACTGCGAGATGACTCATTTATATAGTGTCAAAAGACACACACAGGTGTCTGTAATCATGGCCAGGAGTGGCCTGATATCATTGGTTAATTCGCATATATTAAAATAGCATACAAAAAACATAAATGGATAGCGTACGATCATAGATACAATTTGGCCACATAAGCCTACAAATATTTACAATAGCAAAATCACAAGAATGGCTTCAGATCAAAGTCTATGTTGAGACCAAAGAGAGCAAGAGTCTTTAATCTAAAGATCCAGGCAGCTTCTCGTTTTAACAATAAATTGTCGAGGCCCCCCCTCTCCTAGGGAGGGTGACATGTTCGATGCCAATATAACGTAGAGACGAAATTAAGTTGTTTTCTTCCAAAAAGTGGGCCGCAAATGGGTAAGTCGAGTTTTTGCATCTAATGGTGCTACGATGCTCCGAGATACGTACTTTTAATTTGCGCTTTGTTTTACCCACATCATTTTTAGGACAAGTTATAAGATAAATAACTTCCTTAGTGGAGCATGTGATAACACCTTGAATTGGGATCTGTTTCCCTGTTTTGGGGTGTTTGAAGGATCTACATTTAGAAGTGCCATTGCATTGAGCACAGCCGTTACATTTGTAGTTTCCATCCAGTAGGGGTGCAAATAGACGTTGTGCAGGGAAATCTTGGGGAAATCTCTGAGGTTTCTGCCCCGCGAGAATTCTGCGAGGTTTCTGCCCCGCGGAATGGTCTAAGAACCCTCCCAATGTGTTCTCCAATCTCATAAAACATTTGAGAAAAAGTCTCAGTGCCGTTATCCTCGTAAGGGGAGGGTACCAGAGTATTGAAAACGGGTGCCAATAATTTGAGATTATATTTTATTATTACTTACTAAAATCTCTTTCTCTGAGCAATTGTATTAGTATGAAAAAATATAACTTCCCATTTTTTGGGGCATACAATATAGCTCAGTATTTGTATTATTTAGTTAATACAGTTTTTTTTTGCTCATTTTATTAATTTCGGTCATGACTAAACCTGAGACCCTTTCCAGTAAATATATCATTTGGGAGTGTAGAAGTGTTGGCGTACTGATAATTGTGTAGGAGTTGCAACTCTATTGTCGTCAAGGTTATTTGTCAACCAATTTCTTATCTAAGTCAGAGCAGCCACCTCTATCTTCACATTTACATTCCTACCAGCCTCTCTCTCGCAACACCTCAGGTGTAATGCTTCAATGTGCACTCCAGCTAAACTATTATTTAATTGGTCTATAAAGAGGGCCAGTGAAAAAGTATGAGCCATGCAATGATAATGATATGAATACTGTAATAATGACTGAAGAGCTCGAAATGGCTCTTCTTGATTTCAGACAGTAGAGAGTGTTATTTATCAAGATTGCAACACAGCTTAGAGCCAGCCGTGTTGTGGATATTAATCAGTCTAAAATCGGAATTTAAAAATCCTCTCATCGGTTGATCTACAATAACTTTCTCTGTTACTCCCCAAGGTGGAATGAACCAATTTATTATGATGTTTCTATGTTGTAGATGTATTTGATAAACTGCTGTTGCTAGGTATTCCCTTCGTGTTTGTCTGCTGTAATTAACACATTGAGCACAGCCTTGCACAGTGTTGTTTCTACAAAACGTGTGAAATCGCCCTCGTAATAGAAACACTCCAGGAACGTAATTGATTGTGGTAACAAAAGTTTCTGTATTTAAAGCGTAATAGGAAATCAGGTATAGGAGATGGTAATGAAGTCATCTTACAGTCGACGATCAGAGGGTCTAAGGAGGAAGTGCTAATCATCTTTGGGCCTGGGAAAGGATTGTTCTACAGGCTGTGGGCTCTGAGACTGTTTATGTGTCCAAACCTCATGGATCAGATCTAAGCATCTCAAATATGCACCACTACAGTGTGTGAGGAGGTGCGGATAATGACAGATATCCTAATCACTTCTCAACTTTTAGCCCCCAATCAACAATAGAAGACACTTACACCTACCTGTGTATACATATGTATATCTTAATGACTGTTAATCCAAAACTTTCATCCATACTCCTTAGTAGCCAGTACCTCAGAAGATGGCGTTTGTGTGTACATGTATGTATCTGAAAGGAAGACCCTACACTGAGAGTGTGTATAAAGACAATGTCATGTGAATGTGTCTCAGGGAGACACCAGCTGTAGTGCTGATGCTGCCTCCTCAAACTGGGCTAAGCACTCACAGACAGCGTCTCACACAGCCTCTCTCACAGACAGACAAGACAGTGGAGACAGTGGAGATAGACTCTAAGACGATGGGCTGGGCCTCGTCTCATCTATGTGCTCCTCACACGGGACACAGGGATCTGGCACACTCAAATTTGGCCTGATCTTGAACGAGGCTTTATCAGGTTTGGCCACAAAGCCTATTAGTGGATTCCACCGCAGTCTGGTAGAACAGAGAGAGGCTGGCTGTCTTAGCTCACCTCCCATAGGAATCCACTGGCCGACAACTGCATACTGTACAGCTCTGTTTGTGAAAGAATAGGAATGTAAGGAAACAGAGAGAGAGAGGGGGCCCTAAACAGAGAGTACACAGTGGCAGAATACCTGACCACTGTGACTGACCCAAAATTAAGGAAAGCTTTGACTATGTACAGACTCAGTGAGCAGCCAAGCATTGAGAAAGGATGCCGTAGGCAGACCTGGCTTTCAAGAGAAGACAGGCTATGTGCGCACTGCCCACATAATGAGGTGGAAACTGAGCTGCACTTCCTAACCTCTTGCCAAATGTATGACCATATTAGAGACACATATTTCCTTTAGATTACACAGACCCACAAAGAATTCGAAAACAAATCCAATTTTGATAAACTCCCATATCTACCTGGGTGAAATACCACAGCGTGCTTCACAGCTGCAAGATTTGTGACCTGTTGCTACAAGAAAAGGGCATTTATTTATGTTAATGTATTTTCCCTTTTGTACTGTAAACTATTTACATATCGTTACAACACTGTATATATATTTACTGTTAACTTTTTATTGTTTATTTCACTTTAGTTTATCTATTTCAAGTGAGAATGAGAGAGGGAGTGAGAGTAGGAGTGGGAGTGAGAGTGAGAGTGAGAGTGGGAGTGAGAGTGAGAGTGAGAGTGAGAGTGGGAGTGGGAGTGAGAGTGAGTGGGAGTGGGAGTGAGAGACCTCAAAGGAAGTGATTCCCAAATCTTCCATAACAAAGCCATCACCTACAGAGATATTAACCTAGAGAAGAGTCCCCTAAGCAAGCTGGTCCTGGGGCTCTGTTCACAAACACAAACAGACCCCACAGAGCCCCAGGACAGCAACACAATTAGACCCAACCAAATCACAAGAAAACAAAACGATAATCACTTGACAGAATTAACCAAAAAACAGAGCAATGGAATGCTATTTGAACCTGAACAGAGAGTAAACAGTGGCAGAATACCTGACCACTGTGACTGACCCACAAATAAGGAAATCTTTGACTACACTCTTAGAAAAAAGGGTTCCAAAAGGGTTCTACGGCTGTCCCCATAGTAGAACCCTTTTTGGTTCCATGTAGAATTATTTTGGGTTCCATGTAGAAACCTCACTGGAAAGGGTTCAACATGGAACACAAAATGGTTCTACCTGGAACCAAAAGAGGTTATTCAAAGGGTTCTCCTATGGGGACAGCCGAAGAACCCTTTTTGATTCTAGATAGCACCTGTTTTTGTAAGAGTGTATGTACAGACTCAGTGAGCAATGCAATTGAGAGAGGCCGCTGTAGGCAGACCTGTCTCTCAAGAGAAGACAGGCTATATATGTTAGAATAGTACAAAGGCCTTGAGAACATATGTTACTGAGTGGCCAGATGACAGGTACATTACTTGTACATCAGTGACATGCTAAAAGTAGACCTATGTATAAGAAGCATACTGTATATTCTTCAGAGTAATCATCAGCCTTTACAAGCATCTCCAAGATATTCAGAGCAATTCATAGCCCATATGTAGACCACAAACTCACTCCCCACTCTGATTTCCAAATGTCGCCTC
Source organism: Salvelinus fontinalis (assembly GCF_029448725.1). Taxonomy (NCBI): domain Eukaryota; kingdom Metazoa; phylum Chordata; class Actinopteri; order Salmoniformes; family Salmonidae; genus Salvelinus; species Salvelinus fontinalis. The sequence continues at coordinate 21,744,626 of NC_074666.1, forward strand.
AGCACCCTCGCAAAACTACACATAATGGAACATAATGAAAATATATAATTCATTGTTAAACTTTGTGACATTTTGTAAATATAATAATATATAATCATAAAATGCACATTTATTATGCATCTTGCTGTAGTTGTAACAGAAATGTTGGTTTCTCATATATGTAGGTGTTACTGGCCATCCATCGGTCTGAATTAATTGAAACATTAAATTAAGCTCTTTCATGTCTTTGACGTTTCCGTCATATTTTCCTATCCTCTCCATATCAGTGGCAGGGAAACTTTTTTTTGCCAGCAAGAGTCTTAGTCTGTATCATACTCTCATGAAAAGAGATAGAGATATGGAAAAGGGAAAGATGATAGTAGATCAGAAAGATTAAAGGCGATAGGTATATGAGATAGAGGAAGTGGCCAGAGCGGGATAGAGACCTTAGACAGGAAGTCTCATTTCTCATGATCACTTTAATCCCAAGAGATCAAATTACTCACAGTATCAAATCAAATCACATTTTATTTGTCACATGCGCCGAATACAACAGGTGTAGACCTTACCGTGAAATGCTTACTTTACAAGCCCTTAAAAACTTCTTGTCAATAAGGGGGCGCTGTTTTCACTTTGGAAAAAATCGTGCCCAAATTAAACGGCCTCGTACTCTGTTCTAGATCATACAATATGCATATTATTATTACTATTGGATAGAAAACACTCTGAAGTTTCTAAAACTGTTTGAATTATATCTGTGAGTAAAACATAATTAATTAATTAATTTGGCAGCAAACTTCCATACAGGAAGTGAAAAATCTGATAACGAGGCTCTGTTTCAGGGCCTTCCTATTCAACTGGCGTTTATTTATCGATATGTATGCATTTAATACGCCTTCCACTAGATGTCAACAGGCAGTGGAAGGTTGAATGGGGTGCCTAGCTTGATCTGAGGCCGAATAAGAGCTTTTGGCGTGACAGGTCCGGTATTTTCTTTGTCTTTGACGATGCGTGGGGGAGCTCGACATTGTCTTCTGAAAAGCGTTCGGTATACACGGATACATATGAGAAAAACATCATAAAGTAGGTTTTTTCAACCGAGTTTTATCAGTTATTCAACGTTTAATGGGACTTTTGGAATTTTCCGTTCTTTGCGCCAAGAGAGGATGGGAATGTTCGCGACACAATGCTAGCCAAGGTTGCTAATTCGACAGAAGAAATGGACATTCTAAAACCAAACAACGATTTATTCTGGAAATAGGACTCCTTGTACAACATTCTGATGGAAGCTCAGCAAAAGTAAGAAAACATTTATGATGTTATTTCGTATTTCTGTGTAATATGTTTCTACACCTGCATTGCTTGCTGTTTGGGGTTTTATGCTGGGTTTCTGTACAGCACTTCGAGATATTAGCTGATGTACGAAGGGCTATATAAAATAAACTTGATTGATTGATTGATTGATGCTTATTCTCCGCCGTGTTGGTGAGCGCTGTCTCACAATAACCCAAGCTGTATGTTGTGGTAAAGTTATTTTTAAAAATCTAACACAGCGGTTGCATTAAGAACCACTGTATCTTTAATTTGCCATACAACAAGTGTTTTTATGTAAAGTTTATGATGAGTTCTTTGGTCAGATTAGGTGAGTGTCCAAAATATCTCCGGACATTCTGGGGAAATGTTGCTACGTATTCACAATGTATAACCACGATTTGCAGCTCTAAATATGCACATTTTCGAACAAAACATAAATGTATTGTATAACATGATGTTATAAGACTGTCATCTGATGAAGTTGTCCAAAGGTTAGTGATTCATTTTATATCTATTGCTGGTTTTTGCGAAAGCTACCTTTGCGGTGAATAAATGCCTTTGTGTGTTTGGCTATTGTGGTAAGCTAATATAATTCTGTATTGTGTTTTCGCTGTAAAACACTTAAAAAATCGGAAATATTGGCTCGATTCACAAGATGTTTATCTTTCATTTGCTGTACACCCTGTATTTTTCAGAAATGTTTTATGATGAGTATTTATGCATTTCACGTTGCTCTCTGTAATTATTCTGGCTGCTTTGGTGCTATTTTTGATGGTGGCTGCAATGTAAAACTATGATTTATACCTCAAATATGCACATTTTCTAACAAAACATAAATGTATTCTATAACATATTATAAGACTGTCATCTGATGAAGTTGTTCAAGGTTAGTGATTAATTTTATCTCTATTTTGTCGGTTTTGTGAAAGCTACCTATGCGGTGGAAACATGGTGAAAATATGCGGTTGTGTGTTTGGCTATTGTGGTTAGCTAATAGAAATACATATTGTGTTTCGCTGTAAAACATTTTAAAAATCGGAAATGATGGCTGGATTCACAAGATGTTTATCTTTCATTTGCTGTATTGGACTTGTGATTTCATGAAAATTATTTTATATGATATCCCTGTCCTGTTAGGCTAGGCTATGCTAGTCAGCTTTTTTGATGAGGAGGATCCCGGATCCGGGAGGGTGATGAAGTAGTTAATCAACAACATAGTTCAACAAATAGAGTTGAGAAAATGTTTACTCAATAAACGAAAGTAAAAAAATGAAATCCAAAAGCAACACAAGAAAAGTACATAACAATAACTAGACTATATACAGGGGGTACCGGTACAGAGTCAGCGTGCGGGGGTACAGGTTAGTTGAGGTAATTTGTACATTTAGGTAGTGTGGCCATTTGATTAATTGTTCAGCAGTCTTATGGCTTGGGGGTAGAAGCTGTCTTTTGTACCTAGACTTGGCACTCCACTTGCCGTGCGGTAGCAGAGAGAACAGTCTATGATTTGGGTGACTGGAGTCTTAGACAATTTTTTGGGCCTTCCTCTGAAGCAGACTAGTTCATAGGTAATGGATGACAGGAAGCTTGACCCCAGTGATGTACTGGGCCGTACGCACTACCCTCTGTAGCGCTTTGCGGTCAGATGCTGAGCAATTGCCATACCAGGAGGTGATGCAACTGGGTAGGATGCTCTCGATGGTGCAGCTGTATAACTTTTTGAGGATATTTGGACCCATGATAAATCTTTTCAGTCTCCTGAGGGGGAATAGGCATTGTCGTGTCCTCTCCATGACTGTCTTGGTGTGTTTGGACCATGATAGTTTGTTGGTGATGTGGACACCAAGGAACTTGAAGCTCTCACCCTGCTCCACTACAGTCCCGTTGATGAGAATGGAGGCGTGCTCGGCCCTCCTTTTCCTGTAGTCCATTATCATCTCCTTTGTCTTGATCACGTTGAGGGAGAGGTTGTTGTCCTGGTACCACACTTCCAGGTCCCTGACCTCCTCCCTATAGGCTGTCTCATTGTTGTCGGTGATGAGGCCTACCACCGTTTTCTGGTAGGCAAACTTAATGATGGTGTTGGAGTCGTGCCTGGACATGCAGTCCTCGGGGAACAGGGAGTACATGAGGGGACTGAGCGTACCCCTGAGGGGCCCCAGTGCTGAGGATCTGAATGGCAGATGTCTTGTTGCCTACCCTTACCACCTGGGGGCGGCCCGTCAGCAAGTCCAGGATCCATTTGCAGAGGGAGGTCATAAAATTCCAAGATGGCGTAGCAGTCGAACGTGTGTATGACTTGTCCCGTCTTGTCCAGTGTAAATAGTCGTTTTCCTTGTTTTTTTTGTATATTTTTTAATCACTCTTTCTATCTACGGACTGAATATACTCTCCTGCAACCCGCCTCACCCAATGTGGTACAGATCTGCTATTTTTATACTTTCGAACCGGAACCCCCATCAGAGCTAGCCAGCTAACTAGCTACTAGCTAAAAGGTAGTTAGCCACTAGCAGCGGTCTACACCGTTAACACGTCAATACCTGCCAGTCTGCACAGCGCGATATCAACCCAGAGCATACCGGACTGCTTTTTCTCTACCACATCACCGGATTCCTACTGCAAGCTCTGGATAGATCATTGCAGCAAGTTATCTGCAACCTGAGTGGCTACTGCTGGCTATCGTCTCTGTCCCGAAGCAAAAGCAAGCACCAGTTAGCCTTGAGCTAGCCTCAAGCTAGGCCCATCTCCCGACTAGCCGAAGAGGTCTACCAGCTATTTATTGGGCTACAATACCTCTTTTGCCAATTGGCCTGGACCCTTTTTGCTGACACGGAGCCCCGTCGATACATTATACCTGGTCTGCCGACATAATCATCCGAGGAGGTTTCGACAGGCTTTTCCATTGCGACGTCGCCGTAGACCCATCTGCTAGCCCCGGCCCGCTAGCCCTGGCCCGCTAGCTTTCTGAATCGCCATGTCTCTAGCACGCCTAGCGTAGTAGCGACTTCCGAACGGCTCCCTGATCCACCTATTGCTGCTCATTGGATCCTATGATCACTCGGCTACACATGCCTCTCCCTAATGTTAATATGCCTTGTCTACTGCTGTTTAGATGAGTTATTATTGTTTTATTTCACTGTAGAGCCCCCAGCCCCACCCAACATGCCTTAGATAGCTCTTTTGTCCCACCCCCCACATATGCAGAGACCTCACCTGGCTTAACTGGTGCCTCCAGAGACACGACCGCTCTCACCGTCACTCAATGCCTAGGTTTACCTCCACTGTACTCACATCCCACAATACCCTTGTCTGTTCATTATGCCCTGAATCTATTCCACCACGCCCAGAAATCTGCTCCTTTTATTCTCTGTTCCCAATGCACTAGACAACCAGTTCGTATAGTCTTTAGCCGTACCGTTATCTTACTCCTCTTCTGTTCATCTGGTGATGTAGAGTTTAACCCAGGCCCTGTAGCCCCCACCACCACACCTATTCCCAGGCCCCAGGCACTCTCATTTGTTGACTTCTGTTACCGTAAAAGCCTTGGTTTCATGCATGTTAACATCAGAAGCCTCCTCCCTAAGTTTGCTTTATTCACTGCTTTAGCACACACCGCCAACCCTGATGTCCTAGCCGTGTCTGAATCCTGGCTTAGGAAGGCCACCAAAAATTCTGACATTTCCATCCCCAACTACAACATTTTCCGACAAGATAGAACTGCCAAAGGGGGCGGAGTTGCAATCTACTGCAGAGATAGCCTGCAGAGTTCTGTCATACTATCCAAGTCTGTGCACAAACAATTCGAGCTTCTACTTTTAAAAATCCACCTTTCCAAAAACAATTCTCTCACCGTTGCCGCTTATTATAGACCCCCCCAGCCCCCAGCTGTGCCCTGGACACCATATGTGAATTGATTGTCCCCCATCTATCTTCAGAGTTCGTACTGTTAGTTGACCTAAACTGGGATATGCTTAACACCCCGGCCGTCCTACAATCTAAGCTAGAATCCCTCAATCTCACACAAATTACAACGAACCTACAACCCTAAATTTGTAACCATGGGCACCCTCTTAGATATCATCCTGACCAACTTGCCCCCTAAATACACCTCTGCTGTCTTCAACCAGGATCTCAGTGATCACTGCCTCATCGCCTGCGTCCGTGATGGGTCCGCGGTCAAACGACCACCCCTCATCACTGTCAAACTCTCCCTAAAACACTTCAGCGATCAGGCCTTTCTAATCGACCTGGCCCGGGTATCCTGGAAGGATATTGACCTCATCCCATCAGTAGAGGATGCCTGGTTGCTCTTTAAAAGTGCTTTCCTCACCATCTTAAATAAGCATGCCCCATTCAAAAAATGGAGAACTAAGAACAGATGTAGCCCTTGGTTGCCCCAGACTTGACTGCCCTTGACCAGCACAAAAACATCCTGTGGTGTTCTGCATTAGCATCGAATAGCCCTCACGATATGCAACTTTTCAGGGAAGTCAGGAACCAATATACACAGTCAGTTAGGAAAGCCAAGGCTCTCTTTTTCAAACAGAAATTTTCATCCTGTAGCACTAATTCCAAAATGTTTTGGGACAATGTAAAGACCATGGAGAATAAGAGCACCTCCTCCCAACTGCCCACTGCACTGATGCTAGGAAACAGTATCACCACCGATAAATCCACGATAATCGAGAATTTCAATAAGCATTTTTGTCCATGCTTTCCACCTGGCTACCCCTATCCCGGCAAACAGCTCTGCACCCCCCACCGCAGAAATTTGCCCAGGTCCCTGCCCCGCTTCTCCTTCACCCAAATCCAGACAGCTGATGTTCTGAAAGAGCTGCAAAATCTAGATCCCTACAAAGCAGCTGGGCTAGACAATCTGGACCCTCTCTTTCTAAAATTTTCCGCCAAAATTGTTGCAACCCCTATTAAAAGCCTGTTCAACCTCTCTTTTGTATCGTCTGAAGATCTCCAAAGATAGGAAAGCTGTTCAAAAGGGGTAGACACTCTATACCCAAACTGTTATAGATCAATATCCATCCTGCCCTGCCTTTCTAAAATCTTCGAAAGCCAAGTTAATAAACAGATCACCGACCATTTTGAATCCCACCGTACTTTCTCCACTATGCAATCTGGTTTCCAAGCTGGTCGTGGGTGCACCTCAGCCACGACCGATATCATAACCGCCATCGATAAAAGACAGTACTGTGCAGCCGTCTTCATCGACCTGGCCAAGGCTTTCGACTCTGTCAGTCACCTCATTGTTATCGGCAGACTCAATAGCCTTGGTTTCTCAAATGACTGCCTCTCCTGGTTCACCAAATACTTCTCAGATAGAGTTCAGTGTGTCAAATCGGAGGGCCTGTTGTCCGGACGTCTGGCAATCTCTATGGGGGTGCCACAGGGTTAAATTCTCGGGCCGACTCTTTTCTCTCTATATATCAATGATGTCGCTCTTGCTGCTGGTGATTCTCTGATCCACCTCTACGCAGACCACACCATTCTGTATACATCTGGCCCTTCTTTGGACACTGTGTTAACAAACCTCCAAACGAGCTTCAATGCCATACAACACTCCTTTCGTTGCCTCCAACTGCTTTTAAATGCTAGTAAAACTAAATGCATGCTCCTCAACCGATTGCTGTCCACACTCTCCCGCCCGAATAGCATCACTACTCTGGACAGTTCTGACCTAGAATATGTGGACAACTACAAACACCTAGGTGTCTGGTTAGACTGTAAACTCTCCTTCCAGACTCACATTAACCATCTCCAATCCAAAATTAAATCTAGAATTGGCTTCCTATTTCACAATAAAGCCTCCTTCCCTCACGCTGCCAAACATACCCTCGTAAAACTGACTACCCTACCGATCCTTGACTTCGGCGATGTCATTTACAAAATAGGCTCCAACACTCTACTCAGCAAATTGGATGCAGTCTATCACAGTGACATCCGTTTTGTCACCAAAGCCCCGTATACTACCCACCACTGCGACCTGTATGCTCTCGTTGGCTGGCCCTCGCTACATATTCGTCGCCAAACCCACTGGCTCCAGGTCATCTATAAGTCTTTGCTAGGTAAAGCCACGCCTTATCTCTGCTCACTGGTCACCAAAGCAGCACCAATAGCACGTGCTCCAGCAGGTATATCTCACTGGTCACCCCCAAAGCCATTTCTTGCTTTGGCCGCCTCTCCTTCCAGTTCTCTGCTGCCAATGACTGGAATGAATTGCAAAAATCACTGAAGCTGGAGACTTATATTTCCCTCTCTACCTTTAAGCATCAGCTGTCAGAGCAGCTTACCGATCACTGCACCTGTGCACAGCCCATCTGTAAATAGCACACCCAACTACCTCATCCCCATATTGTTATTTATCTTCTTGCTCTTTTGCACATCATCATCTGCACATCTATCACTCCAGTGTTAATGCTAAATTGTAACTATTTCGCCTCTATGGCCTATTTATTGCCTTACCTCCCTAATCTTACTACATTTGCAGACACTGTACATACATTTTTCTATTGTGTTATTAACTGTACTTTATCCCATGTGTAACTCTGTGTTGTTGTTTTTGTCGCACAGTTTTTCTTTATCTTGGCCAGGTCGCAGTTGTAAATGAGAACTTGTTCTCAACTGGCCTACCTGGTTAAATAAAGGTGAAATCATTTTTTTTTATATAAAAGTCCCAGGGTCCTTAGCTTAGTGATGAGCTTTGAGGGCACTATGGTGTAGTCAATGAATAGCATTTTCACGTAGGTGTTCCTTTTATCCAGGGGTGAAAGGGCAGTGTTGAGTGCAATAGAGATTGCATCATCTGTGGATCTGTTGGGGCGGTATGCAAATTGGAGTGGGTCTAGGGTTTCTGAGATGATGGTGTTGATGTAAGCCATGACCAGCCTTTCAAAGCACTTCATGGCTACAGAGGTGAGTGCTACTGGGATGTAGTCATTTAGGCAGGTTGCCTTGGTGTTCTTGGGCACATGGACTATGGTGGTCTTCTTGAAACATGTAGGTATTACATACTCGGCCAGGGACAGGTTGAAAACGTCAGTGAGGACACTTGCCAGTATGCCCGCGCATGCTCGGAGTACACGTCTTGCTAATCCATCTGGCCCTGCGACCTTGTGAATGTTAATTAACCTTTTTAAAAGTCTTACTCTTATCGGCTACGGCGAGCGTGATCACACAGTCATCCGGTACAGCTGGTGCTCTCATGCATGCCTCAGTGTTGCTTGCCTCGAAGCGCGGATAGAAGTAATTTAGCTTGTCTGGTAAGCTTGTGTTACTGGGCAGCTCGCAGCTGGGCTTCCCTTTGTAGTCTGTAATAGTTTGCAAGCCCTGCCACATCCGACGAGCATCGGAGCCGGTGTAGTAGAATTCAATCTTAGTCCTGTATTTACACTTTGCCTGTTTGATAGTTTGTCTGAGTGCATAGCAGGATTTCTTATAAGTGTCCAAATTAGAGTCCTTGAAAGTGGCAGCTCTACACTTTAGCTCAATGCTGATGTTGCCTGTAATCCATGGCTTCTGGTTGGGGTATGTACGTATGGTCACTGTGGGGACAACGTCATCGATGCACTTATTGATGAAGCCAGTGACTGATGTGATATACTCCTCAATGCCATCGGATGAGTCCCAGAACATATTCCAGTCTGTGCTAGCAAAGTAGTCCTGTAGCTTAGCATCTACGCCATCTGACCACTTCCATATTGAGCAAGTTACTGGTACATCCTGCTTTAGTTTTTGCTTGTAAGCAGGAATCAGGAGGATTTAATTATGGTCAGATATGCCAAAGGGAGGGCGAGGGAGAGCTTTTTACGCGTCTCTGTGTGTGGAGTAAACATTTTGGTAGAAGTGAAGTAAAACGGATTTAAGTTTTCCTGCATTCATGTCTAGGAGCACCGCCTCTGGATGAGCATTTTCTTGTTTGCTTATGGCTTTATACAACTCATTGAGTGGGGTCTTAGTGCCAGCATCGGTTTCTGGTGGTAAATAGACAGCTACAAAAATTATAGTGGAAAACTCTCTTGGTAAATCATGTGGTCTACAGCTTATCATGAGATCTACCTCAGGCAAGCAAAACCTCAAGACTTATGTGTCAGGATATTCTGTAAGTAAGGTTTTGTTGTGAATCATGTACAGTTTTTGATTAGTTTGTATGCAACATTTGTTCGACCATTTCATTGCGCTTTCATTATCAAATGGTTGGCTATTTCTTCAAGTTTATCTACCCTTATCTACCCTTACATAAGCTCTGTCCTCTGTTTGGAAAATGTAATTGAACAACTGGCATGTCTGTCTTGTATTGTGATGATCACAAAAAGCTACCAGACCGCATGGTACATAAGACATGTCTCTGTAATGGAATGGGTTTATCACAGTTTGACTCAGAGAATACCAGCCCAGACACAACAGCCACGTCAGGGTGCTGGGCAGACCACAGATGCATGCTGGGGAAAGGAAATTAGGGCCCTGTATAAGAGCTGTGTTGAAACCACAGAAACAGAAATGGATAGAACCAATTTTACTTTCCTAGTCATATTCTTTCAGCAAAGTTGAATTGACATATGAATGGTATTTAGTTACATGCAATCTACAATATTAACACAGCACAGACTGTCTTAGCATAGTTTATTATGGCTGTGTGGGCTCTGTGCATTGTGAGGTCTGTGCTGTGTATGTCTGCCTGGGAGATTAGCCCTGATAATGGCACATGGTGCAGACGTTTATTTGGATGACTCTTGTCCTGGAGGTGGATATGAACGATTTCCACTAGACGGGCCAGCTGCAAAGTTAACATTTTGACTATATATTGTAAAAATTCATTATTTCTGTTGTTGCTTTTTGGTCTTATGGTTATGGTTAGGCATAAGGTTAACAGTGTGGTTAAGGTTAGGGTTAAGGTTAGGGTTAGGTTTAAATCAGATTTTATTACTTTGTGGCTCTGCAAGATAGTGACGACCCTGCAGAGCTGCCTCCAGTACATGAGACATCCCAATAAATGTCAACCTGTGATAATGGCAGAGATAATTTTCTGACTCCACACAGCTGTATTCCCATCTGCCTACTCTCACCCCAGAGAAGGGCCTTAATTGATAAGCATAATAAACACATTAGCTATTCACACGGCTATGAAAGCTCATCTACATAGAAATGTAAAACGAATAGTGGTCCCTTCCTCCCTAAGGTGTTGTGGTGACATTCGTCTTTGTCATAATGTTCCTCAGGTTCATTTGCAAATTACAACCCCTCCTATCCATGTTCTTAAAGAGAGCCGAGAGCGATGATAGGCCTACACATAAATGTCATGTTTCGTAAATAAACACAGTGTCGTCCACTAATAGGAAACTGGTATGAACTGGCATTTCAAATGTGTTTTCTATATAATTTAGTTTTTTAAATGTATAACAGTACTATGACAGCAGCTATAGCTGGGCATATCAAGTGGATTACTTTGTATGTTGGTGGTCCATTGCGCTTCTCACTATGTTGATCGAAACTGGTATTGTTATAAAAACTGGGACATTGTCATATATTTTCTGCATTGTTCATCACCCCACCATGTAAGCATCTGCCATTTTCCTATGCTGTTACCAAGGCTACAGTGTTGGAGAGCACAGCCCTAACAAACACCCCCATCTGCTGTACTGTACGAGCTCCATGGATCCTGCCCACCACCACCCACCCCACACAACACACTTCCCCAAAAACTTCCTCTGCCAACAAGCAGTTCATTAACCAATCTTGAAAGCATCAGTTAAAACTTTCCTCCGTGGTTTTGCATTATTGTATCAGCAGCGCGTCATAAATCATGTTCTTTCTCCCACTCCAGGAGCGAGGCGGATTGCAGGGATCTTTTCCAGAATAGATTGGGAACCCTCAACCATACTCCTCATTTTGGAAAAGTTAAGAATCACACTGTCATACAGAGATGGATGCTGCCTACAACTACAGCTAATTAGTTTGCCATGAAAACAATTCATTCCTTTTACTCTTGTAGAAGTAGGCCTGTAACAACATCTAACGTAATACTCCCAATTATTCCTATGGATTATGATCATACAGTCCAAGTATGCCATTATACATCGCTTTTATGGCATTTACTTCATCTTGTTATATGTAACCCACAATGTGTGGTCTATGTACACAGCCATCCCCATCATGTTTAGGGCCACAGGATGTTTACTGTGACTGGGTCTCTAGCCACACATCCCCGGGGAAGAGTGTGGGGATGGATATATGAATTCTCCAGTAACACATCCCCTGTGTGTGTGTGTGTGTGTGTGTGTGTGTGTGTGTGTGTGTGTGTGTGTGTGTGTGTGTGTGTGTGTGTGTGTGTGTGTGTGTGTGTGTGTGTGTGTGTGTGTGTGTGTGTGTGTGTGTGTGTGTGTTGCAAAGATCACAGGTTATTTGTTTAATGGTCTGTGTAGGATTAGGCATGAATGTTCGTCTTTTTTATTTGGGCCAAAAACCTAAAAAAATAGAATCATTTTAATCCAATTGTGATAAATGAATAGTGAAATATGTATTTGCAGGAAACAGGAGTAATGTTGGAATATTCCTTCAACTGTACAGTATATTTATTTTGACATGACAATACTAGAAGAAGTGCTGTTCGACTCTGATTTATCCTAATGGTGTAGGCATGCTGCGTAATCTCCTTCTCATAATGGTTTAAGAGGAAAATGGCAAATTAGCACTATTATGCTAAGTAACTTAAGCTCCTAAATAATTAAATTGAAAATCTACTGTTGCATATCTTTGGCATACGAGTACCAAACCGTATCTTTCTATGCATGTGTGTGTACTGGCATGCAATACATGTATTTCTATTTGTGTGAGTGGGCGTACACAGTATGTCTGGGAGATTTGTTGTCTATGTACAGATGTAGGATCTTAATTTGGACCGTATTGTCACAGCAAAATTATAAGCAGCACCAAGGTTTGAATGTTTATTCCAGAATGTTGCTTGATCGGTTGTTAGGCTATTAGCTGGCCAAATGCAGGCTACATAAAAATGTCAATCTCAGCAACAGAGTGATCAAATTAAGATCCTACATCTGTATGTGAAAGGACCATTCTTACAATTGTGTCATTGCTCTCCATACCCCCGCCTGCTCCTGTAGCATCCTTTTCCTTCAAATTCCTATTCCTTCTGTAGCTGTTCATTATCCTGCCCTCTGCTCCTCATTTAGACACACTACACTTCCAGCCCTTGTAGTCCTTTTTGCAGATTTTTTTGTTATCAGGCTGAATCTGACTGGCATCCATCCAAAGAGGTTGCCTACTGCACTCCTGCACCACCTTGACCTGCATGAAGACAAAGGGTATGCATGTATAACTTTTTAAATAGTATCTTAAATAAATCCCATTGCATGTGAATCAGTACTGTACATTTAAATAAATGAGTATGCTCTGTACAATCTCATGAAGTAATGACCTTTCCCCCTCAATATTACTTGATACAGTACAGTGCATACTGTACAGTAGAAGCATTTACACCATGCTCTCATCTGCATATTTCACATTAAGGTATTGGACTTAACAAGTGAACCGTTGCATAAGCCAAACAAAATTGGTCATCATATTCTGGCTTGGCTAGCATGTATTTAGGATCTAGCACAATTTTTCTGTAATCCAATTGATTAAAGCATGTTAAAGACTATGAAATACAGTAGTGTGTTTAACCAACTAAAAACAATCAAGGCTAACATGTCCAACAGCATACTATGTTTCCTCTCCATAGAAACTGTTGATTTCTTTTAAATCTGAATTACATGCAGTTGAGCCCAGTAAAGACTGAATTGTTTGGAAAAGGTCCAACTTTCCCCTCAAACTGTGCTGCACTCCATTAGCTAATGTAGCTTGTTAAATGTAGCTAAACTGAAGAAATAAGTTAGAATAAGTAAATAAATAGAGATTGTACTGTGATTAATGAGTAGGGGGCTGGGAAGGTATTGAGGTACCCCACTGTCTCTCTAGTAGGGATTGGGTAGTGAGCATCAGGAGGCTGGTGAGGGGAGGACGGCTCATAATAATTGCTGGAATAGGGCGACTGGAATGGTATCAGACCCATGGAAACCATGTGTTTAATGTGTTTGACACCATTCCATTAATTCCCTTCCAGCCAATACTATGAGCCCGTTGGCCCAGGGCCTTTTTGGGGCCCAAGACAAGATTTGAAAAGCAGGCCAATTTGTTTAGTGGCCCCCCTCCTGTAGAGTTTAAAAGTTCATGTCCTGCAATTCTACACATTTTGCTATGGGGCGGAGAGAAAATTACGTTGCTTATGCCTGGAGGCAGCCCTGCGTCCTTCCCAATTAAGGTGCCACTAGCTGCATGTTGTAGTGAGGTACCCCACTGGGTCGTTTCATGTCATTTCACCAAACCATGACACCCACTATCTCAAATCGTTCTGAAATCATTTCTGTAGTTAGAAACAGATAAGATTAGCATTCCTGCAACACTATTTTGTTTGAAATATTAAGCTCATTGATTGCACCCAAATTGGACATTTAAATGTCGGATTCATATAATATTAAATAAATAGAGTACATTACATCTTATTTGGACCAAACTCTTTTCTATTTGGACTAAAACAATTTTTTCCCGTGGGTGGCTTTTGACCAAAGACATGGTGAAAAGCCACCCACGGACCCCCAACACCCCACGCCAATCCCACCCCAACAACAAGTCTGCCCTTACCATCAATATTACTTGCCAAAGTACAATCACTGGACAATAAATTAGAGAGGTATGATCATGAATATCCTACCAATTGGACATCAAAAACTGTAACATCTTATGTTTCACCGAATCATGGCTGAATGACGACATAGAAAACATTCAGCTAGCGGGATATACGCTGCACCGGTATAGGCAGAACAGCACACTCCAGTAAGACGAGGGGGGGTGGTCTGTGTATATTTGTAAACAACAGCTGGTGCACGAAATCTAAGGAAGTCTCTAGATTTTGCTCACCTGAAGTAGAGTATCTCATGATAAGCTGTAGACCACACTATTTGCCAAGAGAGTTTTCATAATTTTTTTATTTACCACCACAGACGGACGCTGGCACTGAGATCGCACTGAGTCAGCTGTATAAGGAAATATGCAAACAGGAAACTGCTCACCCAGGCGGCACTCCTAGTGGACGGGGACTTTAATGCAGGGAAACTTAAATCATTTTTACCTCATTTCTATCAGCTTGTTAAATGCGCAACCAGAGGGGATTAAAATTCGTCATCACCTTTACTCCACACACAGAGACGTGTACAAAGCTCTCCCTCGCCCTCCATTTGGCAAATCTGACCATAATTCTATCCTCCTGAATCCTGCTTACAAGCAAAAATTAAAGCAGGAAGCGCCAGTGACTCAGTGTATAAAAAAGTGGTCAGATGAAGCAGATGCTAAACAACAGGACTGTTGTCCGATTTGGACCAAACAGGACTAATGTCCGATTTGCACCCAAAAAAATTCCAGCAATGAGTTAGACATAAGGAATCCAAAGAAATTGCCAAAAGTCACCCATGGACCTCCCATACCCCACGCCAATCCTACCATAACAACCAGTATATAGTATCAGTTCTCTATCTCTGACAAGTATTATGGAGCTGCAGCTCAGAGAAATGTTTCTTCATCCTATGTAATGTATTCTCAGTGAATTTGGCAATGTTTTTTTTCTGCTGTTAGTTAGGGAAGTTGTTAGGTTAATGTCCCATCCTACATCCTGATATTACCATGTTCTGACCACTAGATGGTGTTGTTCCCTCCCCATCAATGTTAAAGGGATAGTTCACCCAAATTACAAAATTAAATATTGGTTTAATTACTCTGTAAGCAGTCTTTGGACAAGGTATGACAGCAATTGATGCTTACGTTTTGTTGTCCACTGTTTCAAAGGCTAACTTTTTAACATGTGTGGCACGAATCCATTTAAAGTCAATGGTACCTTTTTTAGCATTTCCACGTTTCATGTCCAAATCATCCTAAAGTATCTAAAAACTGATTGTGCAACTCAATTATGTTACTTAGATTATTTGGATATGAAGAATGAAAATGCTAAAAAGTTAGCATTTGAAACAAAACCAAAGCATGGATTGCTGTCATACCTTGTCCATACAGGAAACCAATATCTCATTTTTTAATTTAGGTGAACTATCTCTTTAACATTAAGGGGGAGGGAACAACACCATCTAGTGGTCAGAACATGGTAATATCAGGATGTAGGATGGGACATAAACCTAACAACTTCCCTAACTAACAGCAGAAAAAAACATTGCCAAATTCACTGAGAATACATTACATAGGATGAAGAAACATTTCTCTGAGCTGCAGCTCCATAATACTTGTCAGAGATAGAGAACTGATACTATATACTGGTTGTTATGGTAGGATTGGTATGGGGTATGGGAGGTCCATGGGTGACTTTTGGCAATTTCTTTGGATTCCTTATGTCTAACTCATCGTTAGAACAATTATTGGTCCAAATCTGACATTAGGTACTATATTTATTGAATATTATATCAAATCAAATTTCAAATCAAATCAAATCTGTTTATATAGCCCTTCTTACATCAGCTGATATCTCAAAGTGCTGTACAGAAACCCAGCCTAAATCCCCAAACAGCAAGCAATGCAGGTGTAGAAGCACGGTGGCTAGGAAAAACTCCCTAGAAAGGCAAAAACGTAGGAAGAAACCTAGAGAGGAACCAGGCTATGAGGGGTGGCCAGTCCTCTTCTGGCTGTGCCGGGTGGAGATTATAACAGAACATGGCCAAGATGTTCAAATGTTCATAAATGACCAGCATGGTAAAATAATAATAATCACAGTAGTTTTCGAGGGTGCAGCAAGTCAGCACCTCAGGAGTAAATGTCAGTTGGCTTTTCATAGCCGATCATTAAGAGTATCTCTACCGCTCCTGCGGTCTCTAGAGAGTTGAAAACAGCAGGTCTGGGACAGGTAGCACATCCGGTGAACAGGTCAGGGTTCCATAGCCGCAGGCAGAACAGTTGAAACTGGAGCAGCAGCATGGCCAGGTGGACTGGGGACAGCAAGGAGTCATCATGCCAGGTAGTCCTGAGGCATGGTCCTAGGGCTCAGGTCCTCCGAGAGAGAGAAAGAACGAGAGAAAGAGAGAATTAGAGAGAGCATACTTAAATTCACACAGGACACCGGATAAGACAGGAGAAGTACTCCAGATATAACAAACTGACCCTAGCCTCCCGACACATAAACTACTGCAGCATAAATACTGGAGGCTGAGACAGGAGGGGTCAGGAGACACTGTGGCCCCATCCGATGATACCCCCGGACAGGGCCAAACAGGAAGGATATAACCCCACCCACTTTGCCAAAGCACAGCCCCCACACCACTAGAGGGATATCTTCAACCACCAACTTACCATCCTGAGACAAGGCAGAGTATAGCCCACAAAGATCTCCGCCATGGCACAACCCAAGGGGGGGCGCCAACCCAGACAGGAAGATCACGTCAGTGACTCAACCCACTCAAGTGACGCACCCCTCCTAGGGACGGCATGGAAGAGCACCAGTAAGCCAGTGACTCAGCCCCTGTAATAGGGTTAGAGGCAGAGAATCCCAGTGGAGAGAGGGGAACCGGCCAGGCAGACACAGCAAGTGCGGTTCGTTGCTATATGAATCCTATGAATTCAAATGTCAGATTTGGGTGCAATCAATGTGCTTGATTTTTGAGAGATCAAATTATATTTCAATAAGATAATATTACAGGATCGTTTCTAACAACAGAAACAATTTCAGAACAATCGGTGATGGTGAGTGTCAAAATCCTCTTTCTTATGCTTTTTGAGTTGGAATGACCCCACTATCTCTCAGATACCGCATATCCGCATATCCCTGCAGGGAGTCTACAACATCAGGAGGTCACTGGCAGATGCTGTTGGAGATGGAAGGCTTCCATACTGTTTGATTGTCCAATAGAACATTTATGTTGCTCAAAGTCATGTTGACAGATTTTTCATCTAGTCAATTCGTGGATTCAAACCTGCAACTTTTCGGTTACTGGCCCAACGCTCTGAACCGCTGGGCAGGGTTGGGTAGGTAATTGTCTAAATATAATCCGTTACAGTTACTAGTTACCTGTCCACAGTTGTAATCAGTAACGTAACTTTTGGATTACCCAAACTCAGTAACTTACTCTGATTAGTTACTTTTAGATTACTTTCCCCTAAAGAGTCATTAGAAGAAGACAAAAATGCAGGACATATCACTGTAAAAGTTTACATAGCTGGCCATATATGTATGTTCTTTACATTAAAAACCAAAGTCATAATTCCAGTCATTCCAATAAATGTTTTTCCTTGATCTTCAAGAATAGGACTTGGAAATATGGAAGTATAGGTTAGCCAAATTATTTTACCTGAGCATAACCCCAAAACTACGGACTTAGCCAGCCCTACTCTGTTCTTTATGATTTTGTTGTCATGGAGGACTGATTGGGCTCATTGATTCAAGTTGAAAAATAAATGCCAGAGTTGCAAAGATTGGGCTCATTGATTCAAGTTGAGAAATAAATGCCAGAGTTGCAAAGAAAGTTGCAAATAAAAAGCCATATCTCAGACTGGCCAATTTAAAAAAAGTTTAAGATGGGCAAAAGAACACGGACACTGGAAATAGGAACTCGGCCTACAATGCCAGCATCCCGGAGTCGCCTCTTCACTGTTGACGTTGAGACTGGTGTTTTGCGGGTACTATTTAATGAAGCTGCCAGTTGAAGACTTGTGAGGTGGCTGTTTCTCAAACTAGACACTCTAGTGTACTTGTCCTCTTGCTCAGTTGTGCACCGGGGCCTCCCACTCCTCTTTCTATTCTGGTTAGAGCCAGTTTGCTGTGTTCTGTGAAGGGAGTAGTGCACAGCATTGTCCAAGATCTTCAGTTTCTTGGCAATTTCTCGCATGGAATAGCCTTCATTTGTCAGAACAAGAATAGACTGACGAGTTTCAGAAGAAAGGTCTTTGTTTCTTGCCATTTTGAGCCTGTAATCGAACCCACAAATGCTGATGCTACAGATACGCAACTAGTCTAAAGAAGGCCAGTTTTATTGCTTCTTTAATCAGAACAACAGTTTTCAGCTGTGCTAACATAATTGAAAGGGGTTTTCTAATGATCAGTTTGCCTTTTAAAATGATAAACTTGGATTAGCTAACACAATGTGCCATTGGAACACAGGAGTGATGGTTGCTGATAATGGACCTCTGCACGCCTATGTAGAAATTCCATAACAAATCTGCCATTTCAAGCTACAATAGTCATTTACAACATTAACAATGTCTACACTGTATTTCTGATCAATTTGATGTTATTGTAATGGACAAAAAATGTAGCTTTTCTTTCAAAATCAAGGGCATTTCCAAATGACCCCAAACTTTTGAACAGTAGTGTATATTTGAGATTCTTCAAGTAGCCACCCTTTGCTTTGATGACAGCTTTGCACATGCTTGGCGTTCTCTCTACAAGCTTCACCTAGAATGCTATTCCAACAGTCTTGAAGAAGTTCCCACATATGCTGAGCACTTGCTGGCTTCTTTTCCTTCGTTCTGCGGTCCAACTCATCGCAAAGACCATCTCAATTGGGTTGAGGTCGGGTGATTGTGGAGGCCAGGTAATCTAATGCAGCCCACCATCACTCTCCTTCTTGGTCAAATAGCCCTTACACAGCTGGAGGTGTATTGGGTCATTGTCCTGTTGAAAAACAAATGATATAAGCGCAAATCATATGAGATGACGTATTGCTGCAGAATGCGGTGGTAGCCATGATGGTTAAGTGTACCTTGAATTCTAAATAAATCAGTAACAGTGTCACCAGCAAAGCACCCCCACACCTTCACAACTCCTCCATGCTTCACTGTGGGAACCACACATTTGGAGATCATCCGTTCACCTACTCTGCATCTTTAAAGACATGGCTGTTGGAACCAAAAGTAAAAAATGTGGACTCATCAGACCAAAGGACAGATTTCCACCGGTTTAATGTCCATTGCTAGTGTTTCTTGGCACAAGCAAGTCTCTTCTTCTTATTTGTGTCCTTTATTAGTGGTTTCTTTGCAGCAATTCGACCTTGAAGGCCTGATTCATGCAGTCTCCTCTGAACAGTTAATATTGAGATGTCTGTTACTTGAACTCTTTGAAGCATTTATTTGGGCTGCAATTTCTGAGGCTGGTAACTCTCATGAACTCATCCTCTGCAGCAGAGGTAACTCTGGGTCTTCCTTTCCTGTGGCGGTCCTCATGAGAGCCAGTTTCATCATAGCACTTGATGGTTTTGCGACTAAAGTTGAAGAAACTTTAAAAGTTCTTTGAATGTTCCAGATTGACTGACCTTCATGTCTTAAAGTAATGATGGACTGTCATTTCTCTTCTCTTATTTGAGCGCTTCTTGCCATAATATGGACTTGGTCTTTTACAAAATAGGGCTATCTTCTGTATACCACCCATACCTTGTCCCAACACAACTGATTGGCTCAAACGCATTAAGAAGGAAAGAAATTCCACAAATGAACTTTTAACAAGGCACACCTGTTAATTGAAATGCATTCCAGGTGACTACCTCATGAAGCTGGTTGAGTGAATGTCAAGAGTGTGCAAAGCTGGCAAAGGGTGGCTACTTTGAAGAATCTCAAATACAAAATATATGAATGATTTGTTTTAACACTTCTTTGGTCACTACATGATTCCATATGTGTTATTTCATAGTTTTGATGTCTTTCCAACTATTCTACAATGTAGAAAATAGTAAAAATAAAGAAAAACCTTTGAATGAGTAGGTGTTTTCAAACTTTTGACTGGTACTGTATATACACTGCTCAAAAAAATAAAGGGAACACTTAAACAACACAATGTAACTCCAAGTCAATCACACTTCTGTGAAAACAAACTGTCCACTTAGGAAGCAACACTGATTGGGAATAAATTTCACATGCTGTTGTGCAAATGGAATAGACAAAAGGTGGAAATTATAGGCAATTAGCAAGACACCCCCCAAAAAGGAGTAATTCTGCAGGTGGTGACCACAGACCACTTCTCAGTTCCTATGCTTCCTGGCTGATATTTTGGTCACTTTTGAATGCTGGCGGTGCTCTCACTCTAGTGGTAGCATGAGACGGAGTCTACAACCCACACAAGTGGCTCAGGTAGTGCAGTTCATCCAGGATGGCACATCAATGCGAGCTGTGGCAAAAAGGTTTGCTGTGTCTGTCAGCGTAGTGTCCAGAGCATGGAGGCGCTACCAGGAGACAGGCCAGTACATCAGGAGACGTGGAGGAGGCCGTAGGAGGGCAACAACCCAGCAGCAGGACCGCTACCTCCGCCTTTGTGCAAGGAGGTGCACTGCCAGAGCCCTGCAAAATGACCTCCAGCAGGCAACAAATGTGCATGTGTCTGCTCAAACGGTCAGAAACAGACTCCATGAGGGTGGTTTGAGGGCCCGACGTCCACAGGTGGGGGTTGTGCTTACAGCCCAACACCGTGCAGGACATTTGGCATTTGCCAGAGAACACCAAGATTGGCAAATTCGCCACTGGCACCCTGTGCTCTTCACAGATGAAAGCAGGTTCACACTGAGCACATGTGACAGACGTGACAGAGTCTGGAGACGCCGTGGAGAACGTTCTGCTGCCAGCAACATCCTCCAGCATGACCGGTTTAGCGATGGGTCAGTCATGGTGTGGGGTGGCATTTCTTTGTGGGGCTTCACAGCCCTCCATGTGCTCGCCAGAGGTAGCCTGACTGCCATTAGGTACCGAGATGAGATCCTCAGACCCCTTGTGAGACCATATGCTGACACATGCACATTTGTGGCCTGCTGGAGGTCATTTTGCAGGGCTCTGGCAGTGCACCTCCTTGCACAAAGGCGGAGGTAGCGGTCCTGCTGCTGGGTTGTTGCCCTCCTACGGCCTCCTCCACGTCTCCTGATGTACTGGCCTGTCTCCTGGTAGCGCCTCCATGCTCTGGACACTACGCTGACAGACACAGCAAACCTTTTTGCCACAGCTCGCATTGATGTGCCATCCTGGATGAACTGCACTACCTGAGCCACTTGTGTGGGTTGTAGACTCCGTCTCATGCTACCACTAGAGTGAGAGCACCGCCAGCATTCAAAAGTGACCAAAACATCAGCCAGGAAGCATAGGAACTGAGAAGTGGTCTGTGGTCACCACCTGCAGAATCACTCCTTTTTTGGGGGTGTCTTGCTAATTGCCTATAATTTCCACCTTTTGTCTATTCCATTTGCACAACAGCATGTGATATTTATTGTCAATCAGTGTTGCTTCCTAAGTGGACAGTTTGATTTCACAGAAGTGTGATTGACTTGGAGTTACATTGTGTTGTTTAAGTGTTCCCTTTATTTTTTTGAGCAGTGTATATCATTTATAAGTCCCAAAATTGATGTAGTAACTATTAGATTGAGCAATAAAAGCCCCACTTTTATTCCATAGGCTGGGATCCGCACTATGCAGCTTTTGCAAGAGTGCATTTTCACTGGCTGTCCACTGGTTTCAAAAACGATGATTGATAGGCAACTTAAACTTCTTGAATTCAATCATTATTGTGTTTAAATACACATTTACGTTTGTGAACAGCCATCCACATCATCCACAATCCATGAGGCGCAAATAGCTAAATGAGAGAGCAGCAATGTGATTCACATCAATGCGCTATGTAGATATCAAAAATAATCAATAATAATAATAAGTATCCACTGCTGTCATCCTTTACTCCAAGCGTTTATTCAAGTTGGATAATCTTTGGATGCCGACAGCAGTCACACCATTGGAAGACAGCTTGGACTGTAGCCTACAAAAGCCTTTTCCTGCTATTTTCCCGCTATCCATCAAACACATTTGGTGTGTCATCATAGTGGTCTCTGATTTACGGTCAGACTTCTCACGTGGAACAAATTTAAACCTGCACCTTTTTTCAGTGCTGATTTGAATGTCATTGAGAAAACAGAGAAGTGTGAAACATCCTTTCTGAATTTAAAAGTAATCCTAAAAGTAATCATCTAGTTTTTTTCAAGTATCTGTAATCTGATTACAATGTTTTAGCTGGTAATTTAACGGATTACAGTAACCGTTTTTTGTAATCCCTTACATGTAACGGATTACATGAGCCACAGCATGTGACATGTAATCCGTTACTCCCCATCCCTGCCTCCCCACTATCACATACTAGTGTCACTTGCTTGATACTATGTAAAAGAAGACCGAATGTTCCTAATAAGTGAGGCCAATGCATTCTCTTAGCCATTCTATGAGATTCGATGCAATAAACATCCACAGAAAGCTTAACTGCCGAGGCCCAGTAGCAGCAGTACATCAATTAGCTGAAAAAAGGATGCAATATTCCCTTTAGAATATGAAGGCATCATTGACTGTCTGTGGTAGAAATGCAGCAACATTACTGTGATTAATGCCCCCTATCACACACACACACACTTCAAAGTAGAAAAGTCCTAAAAAACCCTGTTGCCCTTCCGCTAATGCTCCAGTCTACTTGACCCAATTGTGGCCCCCATCGAAGCTCAAGGAAGCAGCTTACTGAGAGCGTTATTAACTATCCCATTTCCCTGTCATTAAATTTCTATTGCATTATAGCATTTAATGTTTAATACCACTATAAATTCACCAGCATGTGTCCTTTACAGTCTGAGTCTAAACCCGAGATGCACTTCTCCTGTCCTAAGCCACAGCATGTGACATTACAACCAGCACTCTCACGTCATCCCGCACACATCGACGCCTTCTGATATAGACGAGGGAGCAAATGGTTTTTACTGAGCCACCCGACAGACCATCCTCCCACATCTCCATGCCACATATCTCTACTGCATAATACAGTAGCTTGTGTGCTGTATCAGCTGGTGTGATAGGGAGCTGCAGCCGTGTCGGGAATGTAAGGCACGCCCTCCCCTGTAGGCTTTTTCTTTTCACCATAATTAGATGGTAAATGATGAATGAATGTAGGATGGGATGTTAGGTCTGACTGTTGAAGACAGTTATTCCAGTTTGGTACTTCCTCTTTTCATTTGATCCAGGTTTAATTCCAACCAACCAATTATCCATTTCAGACAAATGTGGTATTTTACCTGTAAAAAAGACAAAGCAATGTTTACATGACCCCTTTCAAACAGCCCCTAATTTATCACTTATTTGCAGGTATACCCCTTTTATACATATCAGTGGGTAACTGGCAAACTGGGAGGGGAGGGGGTTGTTGAGTGTTGTTAACCAAGGAGGGTGTTTGCAGTTCAAGTTAGGGAGGTGTTAAACAATCAAAGTGTTCATGAATTTACCTGCAAAACAGCAGAGATCCATTCATACAGACCAGATATTTGTATTTTGGTTACAGGGTCTGTGAAAATGCAGGAATCATGACTAGGTCTTTAGGTAGGATTTCATTTACCATGTTGTTTACCTCCTACCCATTTCAGGTATACAAAATGTTTTGTTTGTATATGAAAGGGATATATGTTGCATGTATCAACAGACCATAACAACTTACTTGACACCTGAGGTCAAGGATAGGATAAAATATATTACTTAAAACGCATTCTTATTAGACAACTGTTGAGACATACAGTACCAGTCAAAAGTTTGGACAAACCTACTGTTTCAAGGGTTTTTCTTAATTTTGCCAAGAGTGTGCAAAGGCAAAGGGTGGCTACTTTGAAGAATCTCAAATGTCAAATATATTTTTATTTAACACTTTTTTGGTTACTACATGATTCCATATGTGTTATTTCACAGTTTTGATGTCTTCACTATTATTTTCAACGTAGAAAATAGTAAAAATAAAGAAAAACCCCTGAATGAGTAGGTGTGTCCAAATTTTTGACTAGTACTGTATCTTCACAAATATGTATTTTTTCTCTTTGCAAGTTTTAAACACTTGTCTCTTTGTCTGGTTGTATTTGCAGTCTCCCATCAAGGCAAATGTTGATATACGTTTCAGTTATCTGGAGAATGTGCAATGTGCAGTGTTGTGTTTAGGCCATCGGTTATCATATTTTATTGGACAGGAGAGTTTGAAAGGCATGACATTGTAAAAAGTACATATCCATACCTCAAGATGGCAGCCCAGCGACTTCCATACATCTTGTTGAATGTGCTTCACAACATTGTACATTAGTTCTCATACAAAATCTCAGTTTAGGATTATAAGGTTGAAAGCATTGGAACAGTGGCAGCAGTACACCATTGGCTTATTTTACAAAATGTGGAGTTCCAGGTCCCATTGGGAGTTGTTTACAGTGCAGGACAAAACAAAACAAAAATATGACAAACTTGAAAAAAGGCTAAACTTAAAAATGGAACCATTATTGGTGAAACTGCCACGTCTGTTTGCAATATTACATCAACAAAGAAATGACTAACGAAACAAGAAAAGTTCTCCCTCAGACATCATTGCATGCTCGATACCACAGCAGAATATGTACTGCTCACCTCTGTTTGAACGCTTCTTTCCTTTCTTTCAGTCAACAAAACAAAAAAATGCGCCTGGGGCGACCAGTGATGCTGTTTCACCTTTCGCAGATCTCATGCCGTATGGGTTGAAGAATGCCCCAGCCGTTTTCCAATCTCTTGTAGACTAGATTCTCAGGGACCAGCACGGGCAGGGTGTGGTGGCTTTTATCGATGGCATTCTGATATATTCCGCCACACGCGCCGCGCATGTGTCTCTGGTGCGCAGAGTACTTGGGCGACTGTTGGAGCACGACCTATACGTCAAGGCTGAGAAATGTGTGTTCTCCCAACAGACCGTCTCCTTCCAGAATTAACTTCTTATGGCTGGGGGGCAGTATTGAGTAGCTTGGATGAATAAGATGCCCAGAGTAAACTGCCTGCTACTCAGGCCCAGAAGCTAAGATATGCATATTATTAGTAGATTTGGATAGAAAACACTCTGAAGTTTCTAAAACTGTTTGAATGATGTCTGTGAGTATAACATGCAAAACCCTGCCATATGAGTTCTGTAGCGAATAAGAGCCGTTTGACTAAGAGGTCTGGCAGAATGCCATGAGCTAAATCATGCACGCAGCCGTGAGAGGGAACTCTGTTCCTTTTCATTTCTAAAGACAAAGAAATTGTCCGGTTGGAATATTATTGAAGATTTTATGATAAAAATATCCTAAAGATTGATTCTATACATCGTATGACATGATTCTACGAACTGTAATGGAACTTTTTTACTTTCGTCTGGACTAATTGCCTACGCCTCTTGAATTTGGATTTGTGAACTTAACGCGCGAACAAAAAGGAGGTATTTGGACATAAATGATGGACTTTATCGAACAAACATTTATTGTTGAACTGGGATTCCTGGGAGTGCATTCCGATGAAGATCATCAAAGGTAAGTGAATATTTACAATGCTATTTCTGACTTCTGTTGACTGCACAACATGGCGGGTATCTGTATGGCTTGATTTGGTGCCTGAGCGCTGTACTCAGATTATTGCATGGTGTGCTTTATCCGTAAAGCTTTTTTGAAATCTGACACAGCGGTTGCGTTAAGCAGAAGTATATCTTTAATTCCATGCATAACACTTGTATTTTCATCAACATTTATGATGAGTATTTCTGTAAATTGATGTGGCTCTCTGCAAAATCACCGGATGTTTTGGAAGCAAAACATTACTGAACATAACGCGCCAATGTAAACTGAGTTTCTTGGATATAAATATGAACTTTATCGAACAAAACATACATGTATTGTGTAGCATGAAGTCCTATGAGTGTCATCTGATGAAGATCATCAAAGGTTAGTGATTAATTTGATCTCTATTTCTGCTTTTTGTGACTTCTCTCTTTGGCTGAAAAAAATGGCTGTGTTTTTCTGTGACTTGGCGCTGACCTAACATAATCGCATGGTTTGCTTTCGTCGTAAAGCCTTTTTGAAATCGGACACTGTGGTGGAATTAACAACAAGTTTATGGGGCCTCCCGGGTGGCGCAGTGGTCTAGGGCACTGCATCGCAGTGCTAACTGCGCCACCAGAGTCTCTGGGTTCGCGCCCAGTCTCTGGGTTCGCAGCCGGCCGCGACCGGGAGGTCCGTGGGGCGACGCACAATTGGCATAGCATCGTCCGGGGTAGGGAGGGTTTGGCCGGTAGGGATATCCTTGTCTCATCGCGCTCCAGCGACTCCTGTGGCGGGCCGGGCGCAGTGCGCGCCAACCAAGGGGGCCAGGTACACGGTGTTTCCTCCGACACATTGGTGCGGCTGGCTTCCGGGTTGGAGGCGCGCTGTGTTAAGAAGCAGTACGGCTGGTTGGGTTGTGCTTCGGAGGACGCATGGCTTTCGACCTTCGTCTCTCCCGAGCCCGTACGGGAGTTGTAGCGAAGAGACAAGGTAGTAATTACTAGCGATTGGATACCACGAAAATTGGGGAGAAAATGGGATAAAAAAAAACAAAAAAAAAAACAAGTTTATCTTTAAAATGGTGTATAATACTAGTATGTTTGAGGAATTTTAATTATGACATTTCTGTTGTTTGAATTTGGCGCCCTGCACTTTCACTGGCTGTTGTCAAATCGATCACGTTAACGGGATTTCAGCCATAAGAAGTTTTAACGAGCAACATTGTCTTTATTGTGGACAGTCTGGACACTTCCGTGACTCCTGTCCTGAGCTGACGGGAAACGGGATGACTCCTCAGTAAACGGGAGAATACTGGCGAGTCAGATACAGTCTCCAGCTGCCGACCCGGTATGCACCATGCTTCCGGCCAACCTGCGATAGGACAATGGGCAGTTTGACATTCCTGCATTCATAGACTCTGGGGCTACCGGCTGTTTTCTGGATCGCACATTAGCTCGCCAACAGGGGCTGCCTCTCACTAAGCTGGACATTCTTTTGTCGGTCACTGCATTGGATGGTCAACCCCTAGGGTATGGGAAGTTGAAGCAACTGACCATGCCTATTCTGCTAAGAGTTCTGGATTACCATGTGGAGCTTATCCAGTTACATCTGGTGGACTCTCCTGAGCTTCCCCTTGTTCTTGGACATACGTGGCACTTGGGAAGGATTCTGGGTTGGAGTCCTTCATGCCAGTTTACCTGCCAGCAACTCTTTTCTCATCTTTCTGGTCCTGCTCGTCTGGAGGCTTCCGATGCTCCTGTTCCCCCGGTTGGGAATGACAAGCCTGATCTTTCCCGCGTACCTCGGGATTACTGGGATCTCTGTCAGGTCTTCAGCAAACAAAGGGCCAGCGAACTACCTCCTCACAGGTCCTACGATTGTGCCATCAACTTGATGCCTGGCACTACTCCTCCGAGAGGAGGGCAGTATTCTCTCTCTGGTCCAGAGACTGCAGCCATGAACAGTTATATTAAGGAGGCGTTGGTAGCTGATTTTATTCATCCATCCACGTTACTTGCAGGAGTGGGTTTTTCTTTGTTGGGAAGAAGGATGGGGGATTATGTCCCCGTATCGATTACCGAGGTTTGAATAACATTACCATCAGGAACCGTTACTCTCTGCCTCTTATGTCATCAGCTTCTGAGAGGCTCCAGGGAGCTACGGTTTTCTCAAAATTGGATTTACGGACTGCGTGCAATCTGGTGCGCATTAGACAGGGAGACGAGTGGAAGACAGTGTTCAACATTCCAAATGGACATTATGAGTACCATGTCATGCCGTTTGGACTTACTGATGCTCCAGCAGTTTTCCAGGCCCTGTTTAATGACGTGCTGCTCTACTTCCTTCACCAGTTAGTGTTTGTATACGTGGATGACATCCTCATCTTCTCCAGGTCCATGGTTGAACATGTCCAACATGTTCGCCAGGTCCTTCAAAGACTCCTCTCTTACCACTTGTTCGTGAAGGCCGAAAAGTGTGAGTTTCACGTTCCTCAGATCTCATTCCTGGGGTACATCGTGTCTCAAGGCTGTGTACGGATGGACTTCTACCGGAAATTTGTGATAGACTTTAGTTCTGTGGCTGTGCCGTTGCCAGCACTCACCAAGGGCTCAGCTGGGCATGCAATCTGGACCTCTGCTGCTGAGAGGGCGTTCCAGGACCTGAAATGTAGGTTTTCTGCTGCACCCATTCTAGTTCATGCGGATCCTTCTCTTACCTTCGTGGTAGAGGTGGATGCCTCTGACGTTGGCGTGGGTGCGGTTCTGTCTAAGCGCTTGGCTAAAGACTAAAAGCTTTATCCCTGTGCCGCCTTCTCCAGACGTCTCACTCCAGCGGGGAGGAACTTTAATGTCGGCAATCAGGAGCTGCTTGCGGTCGAACTGGCAATGGAGGAGTGGCGGCATTAGTTGGAGGGTTCGGAACATCCTTTTACGGTTTGGACGGACCACAAGAACCTGGCCTACATCCAGGAGGCTAAACGCTTCAGTCCCCGACAGGCTCGTTGGGCTCTTTTATTCAATCGGTTCTGATTCACATTATCTGTTGGCCTGTTGGCCTGGATCCTTGCTTAGGTCTTATGTTTTGTTTAGTGCACTCTTGTGCTGTTGCCTTGTTTCTGTCAAGACTTTAAGTAAAGATCTGAATTTACCCTTACCTCTGCTAGCTGTGTTTCTATGCGACTGGTTTCGAGTTCGTACAAGCATCATTGTAACACCAAGCCGCACTGCTTCTTGAAACAATGCCCACCTAACCCGGACAACAGCCACACCAATGTGTCGGAGGAAACACCGTACACCTGGCGACCATGTCAGCGTGCACTGCGCCCGGCCTGCCACAGGAGTCGCTAGTGCGCGACGGGACAAGGACATCCCTGCCGGCCAAACCCTCCCCTAACCCGGACGACGCTGGGCCAATTGTGCGCCGAACCCATGGGTTTCCCGGCTGCGACAGAACCTGGACTTGAACCCAGAATCTCTAGTGGCACAGCTAGCACTGCGAGGCAGTGTCTTAGACCATTGCGTCACTCGGGAGGCACTTTTCAATGTTTTACAATAAAAATTACATCATTTGCAAATATAGAAACTTGTCTGAGTACGTGCTGGCAAAATCAATGTGCCAATAGGTTGTTACCGTCTAAACAATGCTGTACAAACATGGTGGTTCTATGGGGGTGCGCCCAAAATATAATTTGGTCCACCTAACCAAATTCAGATTATATAAATCGACCTATAAATGATGCATATCTCTGCGACGCTTTCCATTCAAAATAAAGTTGAGAAGTAAAACAAACATGTACAATTATAAGATATGTATGTAACTAAAGCTTATAATAGACAGCAGGTAAGTATTACACATGTTTTATCTGATGTGAGTTGGCATGATATGACGCTAACTAAGATAGACATGAATAAATACCACAAAGTACATTTTACTCTGTCCGGAGTACCCCTGAAGTACCCCCTCATGTGCATTTTACCAGTAATCTGATGGTCTCATGAGTCTTCTCAAGTATTCCTTGTGGATGGCCAAGTACCTCCAGGGGGTCCTAGTACCCCTGGTTGAGAACCACTGTACTAGGTAAGCCTCATAAACCTCTAAGTCTAATGTGTCCAACTCAAGGTTGTAAGTGCTCAGGTTGAAAGGGTCCCCCTGTTTATTTCAGGGTCTGCCCACCCCACTCCCTCCCTCTCTTTACCAACCACCCACAGCTGTTTCCAATTTCTGCCCAAATCCAGCCCAGCTGCCCGTTGCCCTCCCATCCTGCTGAAAGAGGTTAATGAAAGGGTCCAGGGCCCATGATGAAAAGATAGTGCTTGTGTTAAGGTTAGGTTCAAATCTAAAGCAGGCCGCTGGGCCGGAAAGGCCTGCTGTGTAATGGGGAAACGTCCTGGTGACACATCTGTACTGTGTTGCACCAGCAGAGTTACAGTAAAAACACTTGAGACTGTCCATACGCTTAAAAAGGGAGCACCAAATGTATGATCTTATGATAATAATTTGAAATGCATGTTTGAAGCTGGTTGTGTATGCCCCGCAACACGTGGCCTTGCCCATATCTAGATAGACTTGAGCCTCTCAGGGGTGTGGAACATGCCATGATTGACATACAACTCTGTAAAACAGAGGGGTATCCTACAAAGCAAGCTACATCTACTCAGGGTTTTCTAAAGCTAACCAGCTTCAGTCGGCTTCACATTCCAGCTCAGGCTTCATCCGTACCACAACGGTGGACATTGCTCGTCCGCCTGCCGCTGTGCGTGCATGTTGCACACGGCTTGTCGAACGCCGAACTCTTCATTGAGGCAATGGTGAAACATCAATGGGCGAGTCAGTGTCACATTTTAATTTGTTCCGAAATCAAAATGAAAGAAAAGTTATCTTGCAAATTCAGCAGGCTGTGGTGTGAAATAGGCTTTTAGAAGTGCCGTCTTCATTTTATTACTTATTGTTAATGCCGACTTTGATGTGCTTATCAATGCACAAGCACCTTTTTTCCCACTCCAATCGATAAGATAATTGTATTACATCATACAAAGGCGTTTAAAATGCATTCTGTCATTAATACATGTGTAATGCAATTTCACTGAGTTTACAAAACATTAAGACACCTGCTCTTTCCATGACGTACACTGACCAGGTGAAAGCAATGATCCCTTATTGATGTCACTTGTTAAATCCACTTCAATCAGTGTAGATGAAGGGGAGGAGACAAGTTAAATAAAGATTTTTAAGCCTTGAGACAACTGAGACACGGATTGTGTATTTGTGCCATTCAGAGAGTAATTGGGCAAGACCAAACATGTAAGTACCTTTGAATGGGGTATGGTAGTACGTGCCAGGCGCAATGGTTTGTGTAAAGAACTGCAACGCTGCTGAGTTTTGCACGCTCAAGTTACCTGTATCAAGAACGGTACACCACCCAAAGAACATCCAGCCACTTGATACAACTGTGGGAAGCATTGGAGTCAACATGGGCCAGCATCGCTGTGGAACGCTTTAGACACCTTGTAGAGTCCATGCCCCCACGAATTGAGGCTGTTCTGATAGCAAAAAGGAAGGGGGGTTGGAACTGAATATTAGGAAGATGTACAAAAGTACAGTGTAGAAAGACAGAAAATTTAGTCCCTGCAAGACATAAAAATAAAAAAAATACACTAAAAACCCAAGCTGGTCTCTCATTCCAATATTCGATAGGGTCATACTGCCAAGAAACAAGAACACACAATGTGCCATCTGGTAAATCACAGTCTTGTGTTCTCATCAACACTGCCCAATCTGGAGTCTCTCAGAGAAGCTGTCAATTGGCCACATTATCCAGGGGGCATACACTAACTGGTATCATATCACTGACATGTTGTAAAAAGTACATAGAAAGAGTATGCATACAGTATGTTTGTAATCATTCATTCTCTGCCTTCATACAGGACGTGATAGTATCAATCCATCCTGGAGGTTTTCTTGGTTATCTTCAGGGATAATCTGTCCCTTAGGTGGTCTGGTAAGTGTTTTACAACATCTTATCTGAGAATCATTGCTCTCCCATCAGAGCCAATATTATTCAATGAGAAGCAACAGAATTAGCCTACTTGTGAAGAAACAAGACTCTAAGACGTACATGGATAGGCTCCCACACTCTGACATGAAAACAGGGAGTCTGTTACATCGCCTGGCCACCATTTAGACGCTATTCTTCAGGGGTTGGAGGATTTAAACGTGGCCAATAATTGGCTGCAAAGGGCCTAGGGATCCTGCCTGAAGAATAGCTTTCAGCCAATAACTGGTGAGGGAGAAGAGTTCCATGCTTCACTGACCAGTAATGGGGGAAAAAACTCCAGACTATTGCACATGCGCCTGATTTACATGCCATAGTTATAATTGCCTGAGTTTGTCCTATATTAGGATTAGTCCAGTAGCTTAATGTGCTGTTACTTGGGAGTTGTGTACCTGCTAATGCTCTCGGCCCCTTACGTTCCTGTAGGATTTGAAATTCATCAATGGTCAATCCCGCGGACTGTTCTAGGGAGGTTGTAGCTGTGAGGCTAGCTAAATGTAGCAGAAGTACAACCATAAATATTTCTTACATTACAATTACAAAGAAGAAAATGAAGAATCATTTTGTAAAAAAATATCACAGAAAATCATTCCCCCAAAACAAAATAATTCTGCTATACAAGACTATTGTAAAGGCAGTCAATGTTGTTCTCCCTCTTAGACGAGGAGGAGCATGGATAGGACCAAGATGCGGATTGAGGGAAATAAGCCATCTTTTAATGAAAAAACAGCAAACAAGACACTACAAACTACAAAAGTGACTAACCTTCAACTGTCCTGTGAGGACACAGGAACAAACACCCACAAAACACCAGTGAAACCCTGGCTGCCTTTGTATGACTCTCAATTAGAGACAAACAATACACACCTGTCTCTAATTGAGAATCATACCAGGCCGAACACAAAACCCCACATAGAAATACAAACATAGACAAACCCACCCAACTCACGCCCTGACCAACTAAAATGAATACAAAACAAAGGAAAACAGGTCAGGAACGTGACAACTATGAATAGTGGAATAGTATACTTTGTTTCCCGGCATTGGTTTCTAATCAATCTGCATCCCATATATTCTGATGTGATTTTAGCAAATACAGGACAACCTCTAATAAGATTTAGAGTGTTTGGATAACATGTTCACAAAAAGGGCACACAAACAAACACACACACACGTACTAGTACACACACATGCTCCAAACCTTCCCAGCTATCCCTCCCTGCTGTTCAGTTGACTGTCTCCTCAGCTCTCGTGGCTCCTTTGATGTCCCCCCACTCATCCTAAATCCTCTCTGATGGTCTCTGCATGCAACTATATGAAATATACAGAAGGTAGAGCTTACGGTAAACATGATAATATTCTCCACATGCTTCCTCAACATGCAACAAACTTTCAACTAAGGCCTGTCTGTAGATTTGCCTCTCTCTCTCCCTGTTCTGGTTCCTCTGCTTAGAGGCTCAGGACACTCCCAGCTGAGAAACTGAATTAAAAACCTCCGGTCTCTGTCCTGTAGAGATAGAGAGAAACACACCAGAGAAGGTTGCATTTGTAATAATCCTTATCAATATCCTTATCTGTTTTATACTCACAAAGGGAAGCAGTGTTGTTTTTCATCTTGTGATGTTCTCTTCTCACTGGCAGGTTTATCTCAGCATTCCATCTGCAAATGGGACATGCCACAGACATGAGGGCCAGTGAACAGCACGAGATGGAACTTTGCCATTCTCATAACTCCTATTATTATCCTAAAGAGGTAAGAGCATCTTAAAGGCAGATGTACGGTGATAATTCCGCTACTGCAGTACCTCTAGGGCACAGATTATTTTCCAGACCGATGTGTTCTTCAAAAGCAATTTGCGGACAGTGGGGTAAAGTACTTAATTAAAAATACTTTCAAGTAGTTTTTTGGGGTATCTGTACTTTACTTTACTATTGATATTTTTGACAGCTTTTACTTTGACTCCACTACATTCCTGAAGAAAATAATGTTCTTTTTACTCCATACCTTTTCACTGATACTCAAAAGTACTCGTTATATTTCGAAAGCTTAGCAGGACAGGAAAATGGTGTTGGAGTGTGCCCCCGGCTATCCGTCAATTAAAAATACAAGAAATTGTGCAAATCTTGTTTGATTAAATTATTTATACTTTTACTTTGATACTTAAGTATATTTAAAACCCAAATACTTTTAGAATTTTATTGAAGTAGTATTTTGGGGAACTTTTACTTGTATCTTTACTTTTATTCAAGTATGACCATTGGGTACTTTTTCCACCACTGTTTGTGGGTCAGAAAAAGGGCAGTTAATTGAAAATATATAGGTCCATTATAATTTCTACATACTTTCTATCTAGTTTTAGATGTTCAAGAGTGGCCTGCAGTGTTTTTTTGTTTTTACCCCAAATACAGTTGAAGTCGGAAGTTTACATACACCTTAGCCAAATACATTTAAACTCAGTTTTTCACAATTCCTGACATTTAATCAGAGTAAAAATTCCCTGTCTAAGGCCAGTTAGGATCACCACTTTATTTTAAGAATGTGAAATGTCAGAATAATAGTAGAGATAATGATTTATTTCAGCTTTTATGTCTTTCATCACATTCCTAGTAGGCCAAAAGTTTACATACACTCAATTAGTATTTGATAGCATTGCCTTTAAATTCTTTAACTTGGGTCAAACGTTTCGGGTTGCCTTCCACAAGCTTCCCACCATAAGTTGGGTGAATTTTGGCCCATTCCTCCTGACAGAGCTGGTGTAACTGAGTCAGGTTTGTAGGCCTCCTTGCTCACACACACTTTTTCAGTTCTGCCCACACATTTTCTATGGGATTGAGGACAGGGCTTTGTGATGGCCACTCCAATACTTCGACTTTGTTGTCCTTAAGCCATTTTGCCACAACTTTGGAAGTATGCTTGGGGTCATTGTCCATTTGAAAGATCCATTTGCGATCAAGCTTTAAATTCCTGACTGATGTCTTGAGATGTTGCTTCAATATATCCACATGATCCTTCCTCATGATTTCATCTATTTTGTGAAGTGCACCAGTCCCTCCTGCAGCAAAGCACCCCCACAACATGATGTTGCCACCCCCCGTGCTTCATGGTTGGGATGGTGTTCTTTGGCTTGCAAGCCTCCCCCTTTTTCCTCCAAACATAACAATGGTTATTATGGCCAAACAGTTCTACTTTTGTTTCATCAGATCAGAGGACATTTCTCCAAAAAGTATGATCTTTGTCCCCATGTGCAGTTTCAAACTGTAGTCTGGCTTTTTTAGTGCGGTTTTGGAGCAGTGGCTTCTTCCTTGCTGAGCGGCCTTTCAGGTTATGTTGATATAGGACTCGTTTTACTGTGGATATAGATACTTTTGTGCCTGTTGCCTCCAGCATCTTCACGAGGTCCTTTGCTGTTGTTCTAGGATTGATTTGCAGTACATTTGTCTTTGGTGAGAAATGTGCAAATCTCCTTTCTGAGCGGTATGACGGCTGCGGGGTCCCATGGTGTTTATACTTGCGTACTATTGTTTGTACAGATTAACGTGGTACCTTCAGGCGTTTGGAAATTGCTCCCAATGATGAACCAGACTTATGGACATCTACAATTTGTTTTATGAGGTCTTCGCTGATTTATTTTGATTTCCCATGATGTCAAGCAAAGAGGCACTGAGTTTGAAGGTAGGCCTTGAAATACATCCACAGGTACACCTCCAATTGACTCAAATTATGTCAATTAGCCTATCAGAAGCTTCTAAAGCCATGACATAATTTTCTGGAATTTTCCGAGCTGTTTAAAGGCACAGTCAACTTAGTGTATGTAAACTTCTGAACAACTGGAATTGTGATACAGTGAATTATAAGTGAAATAATCTGTCTGTAAACAATTGTTGGAAAAATTACTTAGATGTCCTAACCGACTTGCCAAAACTATAGTTTGTTAACAAGAAATTTGTGGAGTGGATCAAAAATGAGTTTTAATGATTCCAACCTAAGTGAATGTAAACTTCAGACTTCAACTGCATATGTTACACTCCTACCACTACTCCTAACTACTACTGTTGCGGTCAATGCTATGTTGTAATCGCTGCTTGCGTTCTTGGTCTAATGAAAGCACATGTCCTTCAACTATGGGAGAAAAAAGCTACACTCAGATTTCTTATATACGTACTATATGGTCCAGTCTAACTGACAACATAAGTCAGAAGGTAGACTTGTTGTCTACTGTATGTACACTCACATGGTTGTTTCTGCTGATCCCCTCTTTTTTAAATTCTATACAATAATTGTGTCGGGAACCTACTGCTTTTCTTATTCTTCATGATGTTTATTTGTACTATAGATCACACCAACTCCAAACTCACTGCAGCTGGCCTGGTTGAACATTCAGATACAATCTCCTTTACCTCAAAGGATGCTCTCCCAGTTACCTCAGTCTCACCATGCATTCCTCTCTCAGCCAAGATGCAAAGCTGTAACCGTGACTTTTAAAGAAATATGCTGTTGTTATTACAGGCTTGCTATCTCTATGTGAGAGGGCAAAACCAGGAACTTGAAGAGCTGGGTGACATTGGAGGTGGTTGTACAGTACTGTACAAGTTGAATGACACAGATGAAGGGAACAGGACTGTATGGTGTTGGTTTCCCTGAGGACTTAACTTCAAAGCTTCACCAACAAGAAACACAGTTAATCTCCCCAGTGAGGTTCTCACTATCTACACACAGTACAGTGAGGGAAAATGGGCCAAGGAGTGCATTATAGAATGATAAAGACATCAGAGATTACTGCATGCTGACGTGTGAGCATTTTAATAAATACTCAACTAGAACATGTTTCCAGTTACTGTAGCTACATACTGTACTTCTCCCCGGTAATTATGCAGAATATATATCGTCTGCCTTCGTCTCCACAACAACCGAGTCCAATGCAAAACATCACTCATGATCTTCCCTGTACTGTTATCTAACTCTGGTATATAATCAACCGTTTTAGAGTATAAAGCTTTTCCTCAACCTTTAGGGAGGATTGTTTTCTCAATGTGGAAAACTCTGTAGTATTTACTGAAATAATGATGTAATTAGAGAATGGAGAATGGAGAATAATGCTGTAAACCCCAGCTCATAGTCTCCCTACTCTTCACTTAGCTGAGAAACAGTGCAGCTACACCACACAGAGAGAGACCAGTGTGAGTTAAGAACCCAAAACCGGCTTAATGGCTCCCTCCTCGAAAGAGAAGCTATAATTAACGTTAAGTGAGCAGATGTCGCATTTTTCGCGATAATAAATGTGGTTTTGAATTTAACACCTTGGGGGTAAGGGAACCCTTTCTAAATTACCCTAAGGCCCTTGCCCCTTCTTCTTCTGTAGTGAGTTGTAATGCTTTAAGTGCAGTAACGACACCCTACCCTCCCTCCCCCTCTTCCCCTCCCACCACTCTCTATGCATCCCAGCCCTCTGGCCAAGGTTGAAACCCTTCTGTTTCAGCGGGATCGAGTGACAGCACTTAAGTGCGGCAACAATGTCAATGAAATTGAGACCAACAATGTTTACATTGTACCTACAAGATGGCTTGTCCCTGCAGTAAAAAAGAGATGTGTGAAGGGGATGGAGATGGATTGAACCAGAATTCTACTTGCAGAGGACCTATCAAACTTCTGAGGGTTTGTTTGCACTGCAACGGCACTGTGGAATAAAAGCTTCAAACTGCTTACATGAAAATTCAATCTCCAGCATATGAAAGGAGTCTATTGTAGGCTGCTGCTGCTTTATCAATATATGAATAGTTAATTTCTCAGCATTTCTCCCTCTTATTGAAAAACAGGTCACTCTCAATTCACAGTTGAACATCACTTGTGAGAGTCTGCTTTGCCATGCCTGCTATGAAAGAAGTGTGAGTTTGGGTGTTTTATTTGGGTTAGAACATTGTGCTGTGTTTTCTGGTGTTGTTTAATGTTTACTTATTTTAAGCCACATAACACCCATATGGTGCATGACAAGGAGAGATGTAGCAGTGTAATGATGTGCTGCATTGCACAGTGGAGACTATGGTTGCCAGTAGTTACAGATTTGAGTGTTTCAGAGGCTACAGGAAGATTGGATTTCTTCATAGATTTTTTTTTCTTCTTATAGGTTTATTCCCTTTTCATTTTGTGTTGTAACATAACTATCCCCAGCCATAAACAACCACATAAAATCTTCTTAATATTTTCTGGAAAGGATGTGGTGAAGGTTTGGAAGAGAATCTGCAGAAAATGTGTTACCGCGGGGCATACTTGACAAGTCTTTATATGAAAGGGTGGCAGGTGATTCAAGTGATTCCTGTTTGATTTGGTTGCAGTCAAAGCAACCTCTTCCCTCTTGAAAGTCCTCGGTAGCTCCGCATAGTGCCTTCCCCATGAGCAGAGCAGGTATATAACATTCAAGTATTTGGCATTTGATGACAGTTACCCTTAAACTGCGCCCTACCCAGGCTCACCCTGGTTCATCCAGGAGTGATGCTGCCCCCCTCCGTGACTGAGGGGACCCCTGCTATGGCTGCTGTAATCTGGGGCTCCATCAGAGCAGGGGTCCTCGGTTTATCTCCCACCCTTTGGCCTGGGGCCCCTCTAGACACCATATCCCCTGCTCTGAGCCTGGAGAGGAGTCTGAAGCCCCTCTCTGCAGGGGGTATTGCTAGAGACCCAAACTCTGCTCTCAGGGCTACAGTCTGTGGCTGGGGAAGAACAAAAGTAGAATTAAAAACGCTCTTTGTTTTATCGCCCCCTCCCTCCCATTTCTGTGGTTTTGGCATTTGGTGTCTGGTTTCTATACCTTGGGCGACAGTCACATTGGCTTCCTGGAGTGTTGGGCTCTCTGCTCTACTCTGCTGTGTTGTGTTTAGGTTGGGGTTGGGTTAAGATCTTGCATTGTTGTTTACTGTTGTTATTTTTTGTTGCGTTGTTTACTATTGTGTGGTGTTCGGTTTATTTACTGTGTATAGTAGGGATTCTCTGGTTGATGCAATATCTCAGCTATTCTCTTATTCCACTATGTGCTGCTCAATCTTGAGTAAAATAGGTTTACTTTTGACTTGTTTATGTGTTTTTATTTGTTCAGTATTGCCAGGAGTAAATACGGGGTAGGCTGTTCTAGTTTTGAGGGAAAGATAATTCTGTACCAAGATAAAGAGATGCTACTGTACCAAAATTAAAGCTTCTTCACTGAACTTCAGAGTCTGAAAATAGAAAAGATCTATTGCGCAAAAGAAAATCACTTCACAACACAGTTGTGCATGAGACTCTACACATAAATGAAATGCAATTCATATTGATTGGCCAACCTACACATCTACACTGAGTGTACAAAACATTAGGAACACCATCCTAATATTGAGTTGCACCCCCTTTTGCCCTTAGAACAGCCTCAATTCATTGGGGCATGGACTCTACAAGGTGTTGTAAACGTTCCACAGGGATGCTGGCCCCCGTTGACTCCAATTCTTCCCACAGTTGTGTCAAGTTGGTTGGATGTCCTTTGGGTGGTGGATCATTCTTGATAGTTTTGAGGCTTTCTGTCTGGTGTAGCTGCACTGTTTCTCAGCTAAGTGAGGAGTAGGGAGACTATGAGCTGGGGTTTATGGTGTTATTCTCCAGGCTGCTGAGGGGGTACGACTGATAATAATGGCTGGAACGGAGTGAATGGAATGGCATCAAACATGTGATTGGTGTATTTGATACCATTCCACCTATTCCGCTCCAGCCATTACCATGAGTCTTCCCCAATTAAGGTGCCACCAACCTCCTGTGATACACACGGGGAACTGTTGAGTGTGAAAAACCCAGCAGCGTTGCAGTTCTTGACAAACTCAAACCGGTGCGCCTGGCACCTACTACCATACCCTGTTCAAAGCCACTTAAATATTTTGTCTTGCCCGTTCACGCTCTGAATGGCGCACACACACACTCCATGTCTCAAGGCTTAAAAATAATTATTTCACCTGTCTCCCCCCATTCATCTACATTGATTGGTGGATTTAAGAGGTGACATCAATAAGGGATCATAGCTTTCACCTGGATTCACCTGGATTCACCTGGTCAGTCTGAATATTTTGTATACTCAGTAAATTGAATGAATAAACAGTATATAGTATATTGAATATACTGTAGAAGCAGTGTTTGATATGTTGAACAACATATTGTGTTCTGTACACGCTCTGTCCTGCCAAAAGGATGACGCACTCCCCAGAGAGCACCAAGGAAGGAAAAAATATTTTGATTCTAATTTTATAATATATTAATGAGGCAAACAGGTCATTCCCAGCGAAGAGGTGCTTACCATGTTACCACACATGAATAGGCACATGTTCTCTCTCTCCCTTTCTCTCACTCGATCACGTCGCACACACACGAACACACATACACACCACGCTGGACATCCCCCACCTTCCCTCCTCCTCCCTCAATTTTACAACCCTTAGAGATTACATCTGCAGTAAAAGTAAATCAGCTTTTCTTCGATTGATTTGACCTTGTAGGCACAGCAACTACCGCAACATCATTGCTGCTACAAACTTTTTGCTTACCTTGCAGAGTAAGGAGCAGTAGCCTAACGATGTGCACTTTATGCACAAAAAAACACAACCTTCCACCTCCCCATCCCCCTTCCTCCTCTCTGACTTACCTCTATCTGTCTGTACTTGTCCCCTCTCGGCTGTACCAGAGCAGGGCAGCTAGCAGATTTGTTAATGGGAGCAGTGCTGAGTAAAGGGGCAGGATGGGAGTCACAGTGCTCCCTCCCATCACCTCAGCGACTAGCAGCCCCACAGGATGTACTCTGGGAAAGGTCCCGCTTCCTTATTGGGGGCTCTTTGATGCAAATGAATGTTTATTGTCATGAATCTTGCCATGGAGGCAGAACTGAACGATTTCTGCTAGATGGGCCAGCTGCAGGTTCAAAGTCAAAATTGGCAATATTGTAAAAATTCATGAAAACAAATGTGCTTTTTGGTCTTTATGTAGCCCTTTACTGTAGTCAATGAACAACAGAGCCCTCTTTAGCCCCATGGGTGGAATGTTATTCATACTTTCATCATTTCATCATTAATAAAGATTATATATATATATATAAAAAGGTGTTTATACAATATGTGAAACAGTTTTGTTATATTTGTCTTCTGTGATGTATAACAAGTGTAATATTGGGATGCAAACTCTATATCTGACATGATACAGGTGTCTTCTTTTTTTAAGCCCATAACCATGTTTGTGAGGTGTACATTTTTGTTTCAAAGTAAATTTGTTTAAGAATACCAAGAATCCCTCTGTGTGACCCTGATTTAGCCCACTGCAGTATTAAGGTTAGGGTTAGCCATTAGGTTTAGCAGTGTGCTTAATGTAAGGGTTAGATTTAAAATCCTATTTTTTTACTTTGTGGCTGTGTCATCCCAATAAACGCCAACCTGCTTCTTTGATGGGTCAGAGTGAGAGTC
This sequence comes from Salvelinus fontinalis, assembly GCF_029448725.1. Classification (NCBI taxonomy): domain Eukaryota; kingdom Metazoa; phylum Chordata; class Actinopteri; order Salmoniformes; family Salmonidae; genus Salvelinus; species Salvelinus fontinalis. The sequence goes on from NC_074666.1 coordinate 21,785,825, forward strand.
TAAAGTTACACTAGAACATGATCCCTGTACTGTGTGCTCTCCACACACCCAACGTGTGTAGGATTGTGTTTGTGATGTTGATGTGATCATACAGAGATAAGTGAATCCCTGTCTTAATAATAATAATAATAAATTACATTTCTATGGCGCTTTTCATAGTATCTCAAAGCGCTTCAAGAGCAAAAAAACAAACAAGCAATATATCATCTCAGGTTAACCAATTGAGGCCAAGTCTTTGAAAGCTGCATCCTCCAAAGATGAGGGTTAGTTCATGGCTTGAGCAAATGGAGCTGGTCAGGGGATGGTAGAATAAGTTAAGAGAGAGGTTTCTCCAAGGACTTAAAACTAAAGACGTAGTTCAAATGCTCTGCTACAGTGCTTCTGCTCAAGTTGAGAAGTACTTTCATTAGGCTCCAGGTCATCTACAAGGCTATGCTAGGTAAAGTGCCGCCTTATCTCAGTTCACTGGTCACGATGGCTACACCCACCCGTAGCACGCGCTCCAGCAGGTGTATCTCACTGATCATCCCTAAAGCCAAAACCTCATTTGGACGCATTTCCTTCCAGTTCTCTGCTGCCTGCGACTGGAACGAATTGCAAAAATCTCTGAAGTTGGAGACTTTTATCTCCCTCAACAACTTTAAAAATCTGCTATCCGAGCAGCTAACCGATCGCTGCAGCTGTACATAGTCCATCTGTAAATTACCCACCCAATTTACCTACCTCACCCCCATACTGCTTTTATTTATTTAATTTTCTGCTCTTTTGCACACCAGTATCTCTTCTTGCACATGATCATCTGATGATTTATCACTCCAGTGTTAATCTGCTAAATTGTAATTATTCGATTTATTGCCTACCTCATGCCTTTTGCACACATTGTATATAGATTCTCTTTTTCCTACCATGTTATTGACTTGTTTATTGTTTACTCCATGTGTAATCTCTGTGTCGTTGTCTGTTCACACTGCTATGCTTTATCTTGGCCAGGTCGCAGTTGCAAATGAGAACTTGTTCTCAACTAGCCTACCTGGTTAAATAAAGGTGAAATAAAAAAATAAAAAAATTAATTAAACAAAATATACTTACTCTCTCTCTCTCTGACATATTCATTGATCTACTTCATCAGCAGCAACAGTTTTACTTCGGACAGAAATATAGTATATTCTGCTATATTGAGTAAGATACTGTAGGTTAGATGGACAGGTTCATATAGAGGAATGTGTGTGAGTGTGTTGGGTTCTAGTGTGAGGTCTTCGTTAGGGTTCCTAAGCTGTGTTTACAGTAGCATTGTGACTAGCAGCTGCATTACCACAGGCCTCACAGCCTCCTCCTGAAACCATCATAAATCATCGTTAACAGACAGCTTCTGACATCCTGCCCATATATCACCACATAGTCCTCTTTAGTCAGGAATTTATACACTGGATATACAAACATGGCTGGCTGTGTAGTGTCAATTACAAACATTACTGAAACTCACACCCCTAACAAAGAACAAGAGGGTTGAGTTCCAAAGAGAGGGATGAAAGCGTCTCCCAGAAAGTGGAGAGCACTAGTGCCTCAGTACATTATGTTAAGCTTTTCTCCCTCCAAACCTGCCAGGAATTTGGATTTCCGTGTTTATTCCTGCCAGACTGAGTAGGCTACAATGACAGTCAGGCTGCTTTAAAGCTATTAACGAATGCCAGAGGTATCGAATAAGTGGAGGCAGAGTCATATCTATATGGCTCTGAGTGGAGGTAAGTGAGAGCATGATGGTGTGCATAGTGCATACTCAGTTGTTTGTAAAAACAAAATGCAGCATTTTGAGCAGTAAAAGTAAGTGGAACTGAAAAAGACAAGACCCAGATGCAGACAACGTCAAATTAACAATGGTTTAAAGATCCAACAGGGGCAGACAATAGACAGGTGAAGGCAGGCAGGGGTCAATAAACCAGAGGTGGGGTGAAGGTACAGGTCAGCAGGCAGGCTCGGGGTCAGGGGCAGGCAGGCGGGCTCAGAGTCTGGACAGGCAAGGGTCAAAACCTAGGGGGCAAGAAAAAGAGAGACTGGGAAAAGCAGGACCTGAGACACAAAAACGCTGGTTGACTTGACAAACTGGCAACAGACCAACAGAGGACACAGGTATAAATACACAGGGGATAATGGGGAAGATGGGAGACACCTGGAGGGAGGTGGAGACAATCACAAAGACAGGTGAAACAGATCAGGGTGTGACAAAGGCATTCATTCAACAATAACTTCTGTACGATTTAGGAAAATAGGTCCAAATGGTAAAGAAATTAAATAGGTAAAACCATAGATGGCAACTAACATCATATTACTGGGAACAAAGATCCTACTTTAATCTTATTTTTGAATTCATAGTCATAATAAACTGTCAAAAATCTACATACTGTATTTGACTATTTATCCTACAATCAATGACATACCAGTCACTGTCTATTTAGCCTACAATCAATGACATACCAGTCACTATCTATTTATCCTACAGTCAATGACATACCAGTAACTATCTATTTATCCTACAGTCAATGACATACCAGTCACTATCTATTTATCCTACAATCAATGACATACCAGTCACAATCTATTTATCCTACAATGATTGACATACCAGTCACTATCTATTTATCCTACAATCAATAACATACCAGTCGCTATCTATTTATCCTACAATCAATAACATACCAGTCACTATCTATTTATCCTACAATCAATGAAATACCAGTCACTATCTATTTATCCTACAATCAATGACATACCAGTCACTATCTATTTATCCTACAATCAATGACATACCAGTCACAATCTATTTATCCTACAATCAATGACATACCAGTGACCCTATGTACTTCAGATGCCCCAAATTGCTCTGCAAGGTCATTACATAAGCAATGGACAAATAGAGGAAAAATATGAACTAAGAAACCTATTTTTCCCCGTACAATTCCAATCAAACATCTATTGATTGCAATCAGTAGAGCTTTTCTTCTGCAGTTCCAGTTCACACAGTAACATCGTTGGTTATTTTCCACACTCCACACCTCAGCAAAAATAGCCAATCTCCAGTGCACAATGGCACATCCAGGGATTTAGATTGCTTAACTTTGGCTTTTTTTTGTTGTTTAATTTTTTTTTTTTTTTTTTTTACAATAGATCAAGCCTCTTCATTGACTATCGAAAGGTTTATTATTTGAAATTGAATGAATTCAGCTAATTGAGAGTGAACTGAAGGAATCTATAGAGGGAGGATCGGAGCACTCTGACAGGCTCCATCTGTACAATATATCATTGTTTAGGAGGCAGCAGTACGATGATGACCCACAGACACAGATCTCCTCATTGATCACCTACGTACTTACTGGCTGCTTTAAACCATCAATACCTCTTAAAGTACCACTTAAGAAGAGGGACATATGTCTCCTATATACTCTCTGTCTGAGTGCCTGTTTTTTTCTTCTGTAGGCCAGGGGTCCATTGTCTTAGTATCAGGGGACTGTACCAGAGACATAGCCTCCAGCAGCATGATAGTAAAGGATAACCCAAGAAGTAGCGGCGGGAAGCCTAGTGGGACGGCCAGTAGCCTAGTGGTTAGAACATTGAGCCAGTAACTGAAAGATTGCTGGATCGAATCCCCGAGCTGACAAAGGATTCTGTTGTTCTGCCCCTGAACAAGGCAGTTAACCCACTGTTCCTCGCTCAGCCGTCATTGTAAATAAGAATTTGTTCTTAACTGACTTGCCTAGTTAAATAAAGGTTAAACAAATAAATAATAAGCTCTGATTCAATTCAACACACCTTCCTCGTGACAGTTGTGTTTCCGGCAGACTTGTTTTTGTACTTATCAAGTACTAGCTCTTGGTGAGGCACTTTTCATTTTAAGAATGTAAACAGTTATTGGAGGCTAATTGAATGTGTCTGTCAGAAATGGAATCATGTTGCATACTGTCATGAAACGCTTGAAAGTAGAAATCAAATAATGATTTATAAGAATTAAATGATGTGACATTTATTAAACGAGAGCAGAGAAAGCTCTGAGCAGTCTGAGGTATATTTTCTTTGTTCCTCTATCCATTGTTACGTAAGATATTTAATTCATATTCAAAACTGTTCCATTTCAGTACCATATTATTGTTTGTTCCAGGCAGCTGTTCAAAGCAGGACATAAGAGTGCTTATGGTGTACTGCCAGCTACTGCTGCTTGGTCTAACAAGTCGGTGCTGCTCCATTATTGGGTTGGAGAGTGATGGATTCCTCCAGACCGTAGAAGTATCCTTCCCTCCCTCCTCACTCGGTGTCCTAGACACACTTTCTCAAGGTTGTGGATATACTGACCCCATCAGCTGGTGCAGTCCAGCTCCCGGAGGGGGAGCAACACCCTACACCCTACATCTCCCTGCCACACATGCCCACATACCAACCCTCCTCAGATGCCTGGGGCTCTCCCCCTGACAATTCCCTCTCAAACAGTGATTAATGCCTGTTTACCACAGAAGGCCAAACCATTCCCATGGAGGGAAGGGGCTCTTGGAGGGTAAAGTGAAGTCATATACTGTACGTACGGTCACCATGAATGGGACCATACATATATGATGTGGGTGTGTTTATGTGTGTTGTAGTTTGTGTGTGTGTTTGCGTGCGTGCATTTGCGTGTGTATGTGTGTATGAGAGTGTTTATGTATGTGTGTGTGTGTGTGTGTGGTATTCTCACAGGTCTACGGGAGAGTACAGCGAGCCAAGCAGAGATTCTGTGCTCTGTTTGGCCCTTGTGTGCCGGGATGGGCGAGAAATAAACAAAACCTTTCATACTGTTAGAAAGGCCAACAATACATTTCAATGGTACTGAGTCATATAATGCTTGGTGGAAGCAGAGGCATACAAACATTTCCTCAAAGGTTGTGTTCTGTGGTGATTATGATGGTATATCAAACAATAGATCACAGATATAATCACACAAAGGATTTCCTTCTGACTTTTGTATCACAGGTTACTGTAACAGTGACAGGGTTGTGATACAATAGCCAAAACGCACGTTTGGCTTATCCAATCATATTGCATCACAGGATATTGGAACAGTCACAGGGATGTCATCTTTCACCTCTATGTACAGCAATAGGAGTGACAGTGAGTCACTCGAGGACTAAACACGTTTATGAGGTTCGGCCTTGGAGCGGAAATGTGAACAATAGCTTCTTTAAGACCCTGGACTCTATCCTCGTCTTGAGTTGCTTGCTTTAACCTGTAAACTTCATGTCAATGACGCTGATATTTTCCTTCAACCTATTGAATCACTGATATATTACTATGACTTATTATTCACCTGTAGGTGGGGGCACTTTATTCAAACCCTCTGCCATAGCAGAGCCTTAATCACAGAGATCCTATTGAATGACTATTCTATTTCCTAATTATATGGCCTTTACACTGTTATCAGCATGCCACAAGATATGCCATCGACTGAGATGACAATATACTGTGTGACATCTATTATATCATGAACATGACAGTGAAAACACACTTAAGGAGCTTCACAGACGATCTGAGGCTGAACCTCAGCACCATGTTGGATCCCTACAGTCTTCCTTCTTTTCTTTGTGTAATTTGTGCGGACACTGAGCTTCTGGGCCACAGCACAGTAAACTGCCTCCCACCTTCCTATAGGCTCTGAGCTCACAGGAGAAATAGGGTGAAAGGTCAGAGGTTAGGAGTTAGGGTTAAGATCTGCCTTACTTCACTGGACACCGAAGAACAACAGTGGTGGTCTACGGAGGCCCATTAGGCACAAATACCAAGAGACAAGCTGAGTACTCGTCAAGTGAAGGGCAGAATAGTAAGGCACTGCATTGTGGTCCCTTACCAGAAACAAACAACACATTATGTGGATGAAATACATACAGTATGCATTAATTTATCAGACAATGTGTACAGTACCAAAATACAGAAAACCTGACCATTATCTAAGAAATGAATGCATACTCTATTTTCCAGTTTATCTCTATCTACCTTTCCCAACCTACTACTCTCTCCAGTATGTAAAGTGGTGAGCTGCCCAGTTTGTTCTGGCAAACCCACAAAGGAGTATAACATCAAATTAACCCTCTGCCATTATTAACCCTTTCAGAAACCAAATTACTTTAGTCTCTTTAAGAGGTTCACTGGGTTATGCAGAATATATTAATCATGCCAGAAAACCAATTATTTCTCATAGATTCTCTGCAGCAATTAATGTAAAAGTACAAAGTTGTGGACGAGGAGTGAGAGTAAGGAAAATACCTCTTAGTTTGCAACCACTGAGACAGAAGAGGCATAAGTCAATGGAATGGTTGAGACATGCCGTAAATAGATACGTCTTAGAAAATTGCAGTAAGACTTTCCTAGGCACCACTCATCACTGATCTGATTAGTAAGACTTTCCTAGGCACCACTCATCACTGATCTGATTAGTAAGACTTTCCTAGGCACCACTCATCACTGATCTGATTAGTAAGACTTTCCTAGGCACCACTCATCACTGATCTGATTAGTAAGACTTTCCTAGGTACCACTCATCACTGATCTGATTAGTAAGACTTTCCTAGGCACCACTCATCACTGATCTGATTAGTAAGACTTTCCTAGGCACCACTTATCACTGATCTTAATACTTTGCATGAAAGAGGCTAGACACGGCACTGCATCGGCTGCGTTTACACATGCAGCCCAATTCTGATATTTTTTTCAGGGATGGATCAAAATTTACAAAATGGTTACCTGGAGGAAAATGGGGGAGGGTCATGCTTTTTAAATTACAGTCAAGGGGAGGGTTTAGTATTTTTAAATCTAGTCCAGGTGGGGGCATGTCATTTGTAATTTATGAAATATCAATATTTCTCAGTGTTTTAGAATTAGTCGCTTATTAGTCTATATATCGATGTGTGCCCTCATCTCTGATTCTCCACTGGGCGCGCAATATCAAGTGCGCCTTTAGGCTACAGTATTTAGTGTGGTCTCAATCAAATGATCTATAGCCTATACGTTATAGGCTACTTATTAGGCTATATATCGATGTGTGCCTGATGCCGCCCCTCATCTCTGATTCTCCGCTGGGCGACCAATATCAAGTACGCCTATAGGCTATTTAGTGTGGTCTCAATCAAAGGATCCATAGCCTATAGGCTACAAAGTCCATGCTTGTAGAAGCATAGAGCAAAGTTATATTTGTAAGATAGCTGCTGGGATGGTGTAAATAAAACTAGGCTGCATTACACACTGTAATGGATATTCCAACCCTGAGCCCCGGCCTGCTCGGCTCTTGCTGATCAAAAACGTTTTTGTGAGCTGTCTAACCAATGGCTGTGCTGTGTAGGGCTAGGGTGGCAGTTCAGGAGGAGAGTCAAAGTTTTTATTTTATTTTTTGTTGTTGTTGATTAGGCCTAGTCCAAAAAAATCACTATCTTGTGGTGGACTATCCTATTACCTATGTTCTGTCAGTTTGAGAAGGAGAGCGCGACGATGAGATTAGAAAGGAGGACCGGAGGTCAACTTTGATAGCTTGCTACTTCTATAATTGATTTTATTAAAAACAATATGTTTCAAGCCAGATTCGAATAACTTACACCGTGGTGCTGAAACTTGAAGTGGCACAATCAATCGGAAATGGACAGTTCATTGTGCTGAAAGTAGAAACGTTGGAGTAGACATAATTAATTTCAACCCACCATGCACTCTTTAAATAGCCTACCTCCATGTCAGTGAAGGGCTGTTAAGTTAAAACCACGACTCAAATTGAGGGGGTATGAGAGGGTATGCCATAGGCCTACCCTTTATTAATGAAAATGGCAAAAAGCACAAGCCTACTACCCCTTGTTAGTTTAAGATTTTGAAGAAAATAAAACAAATCTGATTATATAAAGTGATATATAACAGCGCTTTGGTCCGCAATGCTTTATGGTAGAAACAAGCTGTGAAATACCCGGGAAAGAAGTGTCTCCGACGCAAATGGGGATATCATTGTTTCATTTTTTTGACATTCATAGGCTGAGCTACAACCTTCTATGGCCAAGGAGACAAAAAATGGACTTTGCTTGGGAATTAATCTAATTCTGTCACTATCAATTGATTAAGCTATTCACTTTCTGTACAATAGAATATGTTTAAATCCAGACAGATTTTAGGGAAACACTTGTTGTAACCTTGTCTCGTTGCGTTAAGCCACAGAAGAAGAGTAGCCAGCAGTTAATAAAGCTGTAATTTTTCTGCATCAATAGGCCTAGTCTGTCTGGTGTGAAAGGGTAGGCCTAACTTTTCAAAGTACAGTACCATGTTCAGATTCCTAATGAGGTCTCAGATTTAATTATTTGCAAACAGGGACAGTTTCGTTACAGACTGATTTGGCGTTGGAGAAATATGATAAGATGAACGCATAGTTCTATCTCTCTGTCCATTCCTAGCTTGCCATTTCAGTAATTTGTGTGGTATAAAAAAGATTCTGCTAATATGTAAAATGACATAGAATTGCATGAAATGTTTATAAAAGGCAAATGTTTTCATGGGCCTGCAAATACGATGATAGATTCATGCAAGGCTTTTACTATAAAGGAGATCTTTCCACCCCTACTCTTGTCCATGATGACCTATGATCCCATAACCTTCTGGCCTGCAGCTCTGTGTGCTATCAAAATTCCTGCATTGCCATGTAAAGCTTACAGGATGAAGAACAGCTTCTAAAACTGCAGGCTCTGGTCTGTCCAAGAAGTGAGGGTAAACATAGACATGTTCTCTGTTATCCGCTTTTTGTATTATTATTTGGGGGTATAGGGGAGGGTCACTTTTTTTTATTTTGCTGAAGGGAGGGCCATCCATTTTCATTTCAGAAAGGTCCGATTTTCTACATGTAAATCTTATTATAAATAACATTCACTCCCTAATTGGTCTCTGAAAAAGATCTGATGTCAAAAGACCAATTAGTGTAGAAAACATTAGAATTGTGCTGCCTGTGCAAACAAGTTAAGAAAGAGATATTGGGTTGGTGAACGCAAAATATCTCACCCTTAATTTACCGACTCTGTCTGGCACATTGTCAATAAATAACTGTATTCTTAATTACACTCATTTTCAGTTACTAAAGAAGTAACATTTTATGGAAAATGTAAATGATTGTGTAAATCTCACTGTGAAGCTGTTGAGGTGACACTAACCCATCCTAGATGTAGACAGGTAGGTCAGCAGAGTCTTTGGCTGTGTGTTTTTCACGATGACTCATGGTCGTGATGGACAGGTAAATCGATATTTTGACTTCAGACACTCGTTATTGTCTTACAGGAAAAGCGACGGTAATGGAAGAAGACTGTAAATAAGTGGAGGCTTCTTGACAAATTAATCCACTATCATTCTCCTGTGTCGCCTGGTGAGCAGATTTGCCGTTTTATGGGGCAGGAAAAAGGAGCCTGTAAATCTGTGAGGCCGAGTGAGAAGCTGAGAGCAGGCCAGGGGAGAACACATCTCCCATGATGCAGCACTTTATCTCCCTGTGAAATGGCATCTTTATCTGCCTAAATTAAGTTTTGATTCCTTGCCACATATGGTGCCGCAAATCACTTTAATATTGATTCCAAGGGCAGCAGTTAAAGTAGCGCTGAAGCCATCGAAAACAGCTTTATTGTGTGGCACATACTGTCGACACTGACCGGTAGACAGTCACTGTGTCTCTGTGGCTTACAGTAAAACAAATCACCTCTGAACTGCTGCTTTGTGTGCAGACTATATCAGTCTCTCTCTTTCTTTCTTTCTTTCTCTCTCTCTCTCTCTCTCTCTCTCTCTCTCTCTCTCTCTCTCAGGCTAGTCTATATGATTAGATTATGGATAAGAGCGAGAATGTTTTCATTTGTCAAAACAGCAGTCAAGCATCGATCATCACGTCACCAGAATATGACCCTCAATATTTCTTGAAAGGAGCATCAAGCTCATCACCTTGCACTTTCACCACCCTGTGATGTTCATCATCATTTATTTCATCTGTAGCCAAATTTAAACATGGTTTCCCGAGTCATATTGGGAGGACCCACACACCATGTCATCACATTACTCCAAGTTTACTTCGAGGATGGTTATTATATCAATATTTGTGCAAAAAGGCGCTTCGGCTGCCATTTCTCTTATAATTAATTTTAGCGACATAAAAAGAGCATGCCATGTCGGCATTTATAAAATTGTACCGATAGTTCCTGTTCCCATCACAGCTGTCGTGATTTTTAAAAATATGGTATGACTTTACTCGCATAAAAACTGTGGATTGAAATGTGGTTACTCAGCCACCATTACAGTGCCTTCAGAAAGTATTCCTACCACACCACATGACTTTTTCCACATGTTGTTGTGTTACAGCATGAATTTAAAATTGATTCAATTCAGATGTTTTGTCACTGGCCTACACATAATAGACTGTAATGTCAAAGTGGAATAATGTTTTTTGAAATTTCTACAAATTAAAAACAAAAAGCTGAAATGTCTTGAGTCAATAAGTATTCAACCCCTTTCTTATGGCAATCCTAAATAAGTTCAGGAGTAAAAAAGTGTTTAGTGTTTAACATAATTTTTTAATGACTGCCTCGTCTCTGTACCCCACACATACAATTATTTGTAATGTCCCTCAGTTGAGCAGTACATTTCAAACAAAGATTCAACCACAAACAGCAGTGAGGTTTTACAATGGGCAACTATTGGTATAATATCCCTTTCAGCATGGGGAAGTTATTAACTTTGGATGGTCACTACAAAGATACAGGCATCCTTCTGAACTCATTTGCCAGAGAGGAAGGAAACCACCCAGGGATTTCACCATGAGGCCAATGGTGACTTTTACAGTTTAATGGCTGTGACAGGAAAAAACTGAGGATGGATCAACAACATTGTAGTTACCTCATAACATTAAAAACTTCTTAGGGCTAGGCGTCTCGCCAGCGGGACACCTGTCGACAACTTCCGGTGAAATTGAAGGGTGCGCAATTCAAATAAATAATCATGAAAATGATGGATATTAAACATCTAGGTACATACAAGTTTCTTATATCGGTTAAAAGCTTAAATTCTTGTTAATCTAACTGCATTGTCCGATTTACAGTAGGCTTTACAGTGAAAACATTCCATGTGAATGTTTAAGGACGGCGCCCCACATCAAAATATTTTTCAACCAGCACAGGCTTCATAAAATCACAAATAGCGATTAAATATTCACTTACTTTTTGAAAATCTTCCTCTAATTTGCAATCCAAAGGGTCCTAGCTACAACATGCATGGTCGTTTTGTTAGATAAAATCCTTCTTATATCCCAAAAAGTCTGTTTAGTTGGTGCCATCGATTTCAGTAATCGACTCGTTCAACATGCAGAGAAAGGAATCCAAAAAGCTACTGCTAAACTTTGTTAAAACAAGTCAAAATACGTTTCTATCTAATCCTCAGGTACTCTAAAATGTAATTAAACTATAATATTTTGTACGGAAAGATGTGTGTTCAATAGGAAAGTAAAATTAGCAGGTGCGTGTCCTCTTCGTCGCACGCACACAGACTGATTTCCAACTTTGACTCTCAGTACCAAAACTCTAAATTCTTCCTCATTTGGGAAGAAACAAGCCTGAAACCATCAACAAAGACTGTTGACATCTAGTGGAAGCCATAGGAATTGCAATCTGGGAGCTGGAATTGAATATGCACAATAGCTTTCCATTGTAAGAGCATGGGCTCTCAAAAAAGAAAAATTCTGATTGGTTTTTCTTTGGATTTTCTCCTACTATATCAATTGTGTTATAGTCTCATACATTATTTTAACATTTCTACAAATGTCAAAGTGTTTTCTATCCAATGGTACCAATTATATGCATATCCTGGCTTCTGGGCCTGAGTAACAGGCAGTTTACTTTGGGCACGTCAGTCAGACAGGAAGTGGATAAAAATAGACCCTAGCCTGAAAAAGTTTTTTAACCTAATTGACTGAGTGAAAACAATTACGTGAGGCACTAAAGTAATACTGCAAAAAATGTGGCACAGCAATTAACTTTATGTCCTTTCTACAAAGTGTTATGTTTAGGGCAAATTCAATACAACACATTACTGAGTTCCATTCTCCATATTTTCAAGCATAGTGCTGGCTGCATCATGTAATAGGTATGCTTGTAATCATTAAGGACGGGGGAGTTTTTCAGAATAAAAAGAAACGGAATGGAGTTAAGCACAGGCAAAATCCTAGAGGAAAACCTGGTTCAGTCTGCTTTCCACCAGACACTGGGAGATGACTTCACCTTTCAGCAGTACAATAGCCTAAAACACCCAAAAAGGCCAGTTGCTTACCAAGAAGACAGTGAATGCTCCAGAGTGGTCGAGTTACAGTTTTGTCTTAAATCTGCTAGAAAATCTATGGCAAGACCTGAAAATGGTTGACTAGCAATGATCATCAACAAAAGACTCAAAACTGTCATCGCTGCCAATGGTGCTTCTACAAGGTATTGACTCAGGGGTGTGAATACTTAGGTAAATTAGATATTTCTTTATTTCATTTTCAATACATTGGCAAAAAATTCTAAAAACATGTTTTTACTTTGTCATTAAGGGGTATTGTGTGTAGGTGGGTGAGAAAAAAATATATGTTTAATCAATTTTGAATTCAGTTTGTAACACAACAATAGAATAAGTAGAATAAGTCAAGCAGCATAAATACCTTCTGAAGGCATCATATGCCTCATACTGAGTCCCAGAAGCAAATGGCAACATCAATCCTAAGTAGTCTTTGATGAGACACTGAGAATATTAAAGTTTTGGAGAGCCTGGACAGTGTGGGGACATTACTTTCCCTAACTACTGTAGGCTACCAGCAGGGCTATAGAGAGACAGAATACTGACTGCTGCTGTTTATTGTACAATTTAGTCTGTGGTGTGGTCAGCCCGATTACCACAACACACAGCCTCCCTCTCCTTCTTCCTTCTCTAATTAACAACCACACCATTAATAACACATGAATGGAAATTCAACACTTTTACTGTCCTTTAATGAATTAAAATCTGACACTAATACGAGTGGAGGAAAGAGTAGCCTGCTTCATCTGGGCTCTAATGAGTCTATCTGTCAGAGTGTTTGATAGCAATGTTTAACCATGCACTATTTACATGGTACTATATCTACTTACGGTGAGGGAAAAAAGTATTTGATCCCCTGCTGATTTTGTACCTTTGCCCATTGACAAAGAAATGATCAGTCTATAATTTTAATGGTAGGTTTATTTGAACAGTGAGAGACAGAATAACAACAAAAAAATCCAGAAAAACGCATGTTAAAAATGTTATAAATTGATTTGCATTTTAATGAGGGAAATAAGTATTTGACCCCCTCTCAATCAGAAAGATTTCTGGCTCCCAGGTGTCTTTTATACAGATAACGAGCTGAGATTAGGAGCACACTCTTAAAGGGAGTGCTCCTAATCTCAGTTTGTTACCTGTATAAAAGACACCTGTCCACAGAAGCAATCAATCAATCAGATTCCAAACTCTCCACCATGGCCAAGACCAAAGAGCTCTCCAAGGATGTCAGGGACAAGATTGTAGACCTACACAAGGCTGGAATGGGCTACAAGACCATCGCCAAGCAGCTTGGTGAGAAGGTGACAACAGTTGGTGCGATTATTCGCAAATGGAAGAAACACAAAAGAACTGTCAATCTCCCTCGGCCTGGGGCTCCATGCAAGATCTCACCTCGTGGAGTTGCAATGATCATGAGAACGGTGAGGAATCAGCCCAGAACTACACTGGAGGATCTTGTCAATGATCTCAAGGCAGCTGGGACCATAGTCACCAAGAAAACAATTGGTAACACACTACGCCGTGAAGGACTGAAATCCTGCAGCGCCCGCAAGGTCCCCCTGCTCAAGAAAGCACATATACATGCCCGTCTGAAGTTTGCCAATGAACATCTGAATGATTCAGAGGACAACTGGGTGAAAGTGTTGTGGTCAAATGAGACCAAAATGGAGCTCTTTGGCATCAACTCAACTCGCCATGTTTGGAGGAGGAGGAATGCTGCCTATGACCCCAAGAACACCATCCCCACCATCAAACATGGAGGTGGAAACATTATGCTTTGGGGGTGTTTTTCTGCTAAGGGGACAGGACAACTTCACCGCATCAAAGGGACGATGGACGGGGCCATGTACCGTCAAATCTTGGGTGAGAACCTCCTTCCCTCAGCCAGGGCATTGAAAATGGGTCGTGGAAGGGTATTCCAGCATGACAATGACCCAAAACACACGGCCAAGGCAACAAAGGAGTGGCTCAAGAAGAAGCACATTAAGGTCCTGGAGAGGCCTAGCCAGTCTCCAGACCTTAATCCCATAGAAAATCTGTGGAGGGAGCTGAAGGTTCGAGTTGCCAAACGTCAGCCTCGAAACCTTAACGACTTGGAGAAGATCTGCAAAGAGGAGTGGGACAAAATCCCTCCTGAGATGTGTGCAAACCTGGTGGCCAACTACAAGAAACGTCTGACCTCTGTGATTGCCAACAAGGGTTTTGCCACCAAGTACTAAGTCATGTTTTGCAGAGGGGTCAAATACTTATTTCCCTCATTAAAATGCAAATCAATTTATAACATTTTTGACATCAGTTTTCTGGATTTTTTTGTTGTTATTCTGTCTCTCACTGTTCAAATAAACCTACCATTAAAATTATAGACTGATCATTTCTTTGTCAGTGGGCAAACGTACAAAATCAGCAGGGGATCAAATACTTTTTTCCCTCACTGTATATCACAAGGAGGTAATTAATAGCCAACATCATTATGGAATACGCATTTTTTATCCCCACAAAGTAGTTACAAAATAGTTAAATTACGCAGGTTAGCGATTTTCATCCTGAATATTGTTCTGGTGGCAGCACAACAACAAAGTCATAAAATCAGATTTTTAACCTAACCCTAACATAACCACACTGCTAACTCTAATGCCTAACCCTAACCTTAAATTATTTTTTATTTTTTTTATGACTTTGCAGCTGGCCTATCTAAAGGGAAATCGCTCAGTTCTGCCTCCAGGATAAGACTCATGACAATAAACGTCAACCTGCTGAAGAATTTGAAATATTTAGCAGAAAGTACAGTAGTCTATGTGTTTATTATATATGTATATATATATATATATATATGTATATGCAATTACCATGTAAACAGTACTGTAATAGTAATATTAGCCCTTTCCCCATGAATTAACAACAGATGTATGTATCTGTATGACCTTTAATGTCTAATTAGAGTCCAATGAAAATACTGACTGCAATTATACAAATGCAGCAGGTTTTCATAGAGTGATAATGTAAAAATGGAAAAGGCATAATATGCTTTCATTTCCCAGTATACTACTGTTCATACAGTTGTATATTTAACACATTAAAATATTGACCTATAGTAACTGGATCACTAGGCAAATCACCACACTGAAAGTGATTCTGAAAATAAGTCTATTTGAGGGATGGATATTTTGGAGCCCCATCATGCCAGTCAACTTGTCTCTCCCATCCCACAAGAGTTCTACTGACAAAAAAAGCAATTTCCTGCATCTCGTAACTCAAATTGAAATGCCAGTGAGTTGACAACGGCCCATTGACATCATTGTTCATTCACCTTAAATGGAGGGAAGGTGATAAGAATACCCTGTTTCTTAAATTAGATTTACATTTACAAATGGTTATTTTCAATTTACAGTTTTTCTAGGCATAGAGCTACTGTCGACTTCACATTTCACATTAATCACAAAGATTCCAGGTAGTGTAGATTATGTCACGCATAAATAATCTTTCAGCAGCAGTAAATATAAAAAAAGAAAAATTGTAATTTTCTAATGGAAAAAGTATTGCCCTAAATGCAATAAAGTATTTGCCATTTTCTCTCTTCGCAAAACAAAGTTATGTCTAAAAAAGTAAGACTCCATAGAGCTTGATTGATGTGCAGTGATTTTTGAAAATTGTTGCGGACTGAATCATCACATCCCCAAAGCCTTAAACTATGTGTGCCTGTTTAAACTCTCCAAACCCCACTTTTACTTGTTTCCAATTTTGCGCTTGCTTCTCAAACTCTCTTCAGCCTATCCATTGTGGCCATGACTCGTACGGCTTTCTGATATAACCAACCAGGATATTGTTCATTCATACAACATGTTGCCCCTGGAAACAAAACTGTTACAGTGCTTAGCAGCATTGATCTGTACCAGAAATGTCAACTATACTGGTCTATTCACGCAGGCTCCCTATTGTAATTGTCAAAAAGTAAACACAACATGATATTGATCTCCCTCCATCCAGGGTTGCATCGTTATTTCAATAGACACATTCAATGTCAATGAGATATGGAGCTTGTTGTGCAGAATCCATGGATTTATTTTCTCCTGTAGGTCAGACTATGTGGGAGCAGGGACTGAAGGAGTCAGACAAGGCCAAGGGTGTTGAGACTCATTCATGCCCCTCTGTGGTAATTATTGATCAGGTCTTGTGACATTGCTGCATGTTAGGCCTAATGACTGTGTCTAAATGAGAATCAGGAGTGTGGCTGTGACAAGAACAAATGCCAGTTAGAGAAAATGTGTTTCCTGATTGAATTTCAACAGTTTGATTTGATTTGTGGCCTTACAGCAGTATAAATAGATGTTGCCTTACATTTGCTCAGTAAGCAATATTCATGCTCAAATAACCGTTACAACATATATTGTAATAGCCAAATACAAATTATAGTTATTGTAGGGTAGAATATAACTATTAAATGCCATATATTTAAATTCAAAACTGACTGATTCGGCTACCTCTACATCACCAAAAATGTTAGGGTCAATTTCAATGTCCACAGTCTATTCTTTACAATATATCCATACCAATTTGTGAACATTTTGGGGGAATTTTCGAAAAGGGTTCAACTTAAATCATCATAGCATGGGAAATAATTGATGGTATACTAATGCTTATCAATAACTCCACACACTCCCACAGACTGGTTGCCTGACAATGTCACGAAAACGAGCCATTTGTTGTTATGACTCTGGATGGCCAGATAGCTAGCAACAATGAGAAGATGCTGTCATGTGGGGAGGTGTCTCTTTCACCTAGATCTTGTTATTGATATCATTTGTTACTTTGAGATGTTTTGACTCATGTCATGTCTATGCTAATATGGCAAAAATGTATTAGCTAGCTAACCAACAACAGTAATAATATATTTGAGAACCAACAAGTGGTCATTTACTAATCTATTTACGTTTTCAATAAACATTTGGAAAGTAAATATAGTTGACATGTTGTCAACAATCCTTTGATTCTAAGCCAAGTCAGTCTGTTTTGCCCCAAAGTTGCACACACATCAGTTTTGTTGCTATAACAACTTTAGCCGTCAATAGTCCATCAACATCATCCATTCCGAAAAGCCAGGCCGGGTTTTGATTTGGCATCCACAGACAGGAGTCCGTCGTATTTGGATTGGTTGAAGCGGCAGAGTATAGAGACGGCGCCTTCTCTGATTAAAGTCGATCAGTGCGCTAGACTCGGTACTGAGGTTGCATACACTCTGGCTTGATGGAGTGAGGAGCGCGGTAGAGCCAGTTACGGAGGACTTTTGTGAATTTTCAGATTCGGAACATGAACTACATATCGAAAAGACATCGGCCCATAGATTCAGCTATAGACCAGTTCAACATTAAAGTGAACAGAGCAAACGGTAATTTCAGAGGTTTTCATGCATACCTTCATATAAAGACAATGTAATATCTGTCATATTTCAAAACTGTTTCACCGAAGTCCTGGAATTTGTTGATTCTCTATCAATTTTCCTCCCTCGTTCTACCTCCCCTTCTATCCATTACATTTGAGGCTCCGAAAGATTCCATTGCCTCTGCTGCAAGGACTGTAGATCATTTGGAACGGCATTCGATAGCCACTGGACTTGCTTCATCGCGGAGTTTTTGACTCCTCGTCATGGGGTACAGTAGACAAACTGCTAGAAGTGGAAGAAGAGGAGTCGCGGGATACTTATTGAAGATGATCACCATATTTTTGTTTTTTCTAATTGCCCTCGTGGATATCGGAGCTTCTCAAGGTAAGCTATCGAATTTATAGCCATACCTGCATGCAGAAAAATGCTCGAGCTGAGTGTTCGAGTGTTGTCCGGATGGCCAGTTGTCCTGCCTATGCCATCAAAAAGTAGATCATTTGTAGGCTGGATTTTCGCAACAAAAAAAATCATAGTTAGCCTACAGAAAAATACATGGTCTACACTTGCCACTTTATGCCCTCAACGAAAAAAAGCCTAGAGTCGCAAATAGTTTAGAATGGAAAAATGTTGCTAAAATGTAATGTCTGTGATGGCACATCATGCGCACTGGGCTATTTCCCCCCAATTACCGTTTCTTCTAGACTACTGTAATGAGGTGGATATCAACGTTTTAAAAATGTGTTAGGCTATGCATTCAAATGAAACAGTTTCAATGAAGCATTAGTTTGGTGTAAACAGACAGATAGTCTTGGTTGACCATACCAATTTTTGCTCCGTTTTTATTATTTTTGTATTATGAAAGACTGGGAAGGTTAAGCTACACCTGAGTCATATAGTCACAATCTTTTTCTTTCTTTTTCTCTCTCTCTCTCTCTCTCTCTCTCTCTCTCTCTCTCTCTCTCTCTCTCTCTCTCTCTCTCTCTCTCTCTCTCTCTCTCTCTCTCTCTCTCTCTCTCTCTCTCTCTCTCTCTCTCTCTCTTGCTCTCAATTCAATTCAAGGGGAATGGGAATGGGAAACATGTTTACATTGCCAAAGCAGGTGACATAGATAATAAACAAAAGTGAAATAAATAATAAAATATGTACAGTAAACATTACACTCACAAAAGTTCCAAAAGAATAAAGACATTTCAAATATCATATTATGTCCATTTACAGTGTTGTAATGATGTGCAAATAGCTAAAGTACGAAAGGGAAAATAAATGAACATAAATATAGGTTGAATTTACAATGGTGTTTGTTCTTCACTGATTGCCCTTTTCTTGTGGCAACAGGTCACACATCTTGCTGCTGTGATTGCACACTGTGGATATGGGAGTTTATCAAAATTGGATTTGTTTTCGAATTCTTTGTGGATCTGTGTAATCGGAGGGAAATCTGTGTCTCTAATATGGTCATACATTTGGCAGGAGTTTAGGAAGTGCAGCTCAGTTTCCACCTCATTATGTGGGCAGTGTGCACATAGCCTGTCTTCTCTTGAAAGCCAGGTCTGCCTTCGGCAGCCTTTCTTAATAGCAAGGCTATCCTCACTGAGTTTGTACATAGTCAAATATTTTCTTAATTTTGGGTCAGTCACAGTGGTCAGGTATTCTGCCACTGTGTACTCTCTGTTTAGGGCCAAATCGCATTCTAGTTTGCACAATTTTGTAAATTATTTCCAATGTGTCAAGTAATGGTATTTTTGTTTTCTCATGATTTGGTTGGGTCTAATTGTGTTGCTGTCCTGGGGCTCTGTGGGGTCTGTTTGTGTTTGTGAACAGAGCCCCAGGACCAGCTTGTTTAGGGGGCTCTTCTCCAGGTTCATTTCTCTGTAGGTTATGGCTTTGTTATGGAAGGTTTGGGAATCGCTTCCTTTTAGGGGGTTCTAGAATTTAACGCTCTTTTCTGGATTTTGATAATTAGCGGGTATAGACCTAATTCTGCTCTGCATGCATCATTTGGTGTTTTACGTTGTACACTGAGGATATTTTTGCAGAATTCTGCATGCTGAGTCTCAATTTGGTGTTTATCCCATTTCTCTCTCTCTCTCTCTCTCACACACACTATGATTTCAACCCTGCGTGCGGATCACAGTGCGCTGGTCGGGATATCTTTTATATGAGACTTTATAAAAAAAGACTTATCTGATAGTGAAGCTTCTCTGGCTGCCATCTTATATTGTATGCTTAATACAGCAATTGAAAATATTTTGATTTAACTTACTTACTACTCTAACCCCATCAGCAAAAATTCTGTTTAATAACTGCCTGTGGGGGCTTATCTTTTGTCATACGCTTTACCCACATTTATCATATTGTTGCTACAATGGGTTAGATCAATCTTTTCATTGGATTTTAATGCACTCATAGACTTTTATAATAAAGTATATAGTTGTGACATACGATGTTGCCTCCTATTGTTGTGGATTTTCATCACCTTTAATTTCCTACTCTCCCCCCTCCCTGCCTGCCTCCCTCCCTCACTGACTCCTTTTTAGAGGATGGTGAAGTTTGGGGTTATAGGTCACTGCCTCATCCATCAGGAGAGTTGCTCCTCGCATCTGTTGTCCTTGGTTATTCACCTGCTGTTATCTGAACAGTGGTACAATGCTGAGGCTAGAGTCATCGGTCAACAATAGTACTGGAAAGCATTATTGGTTTAATATACATTTCAGATTTTTTTTGTGTCGGCCTGTATCAGTCTTCATTCTTTTAATGCCTTCTGACATTTTATTACAGTATTAGGAACAGAGACAGATGTATATTAAATGATGTTTTCTTTTTAAAGGTGTTATCACACAGTAAATAGCAGTGTAGAACACACAAACGCTTTTACCAAATCGACTCCCTACAGAGCGGGATTGTCTGTCAAACAAAAAAGGGTATAAAACTATCCCCTAGGGTGCGTTGAATGTGCATTCCTGTATGTGTGTGTTTTTTCCCTCAGGAGGCAGGTGGGTGGCCTGTTTACTATCGTGCATGTACTATGTGAAAATCCAAAACACATCCATGCACACATAATGTAAGTATTGCTGTGAGGATTTTTCTAATTTTCTGTGTCAGAACTCAGGGCTTTATTAACACAGGCCCAGCTGGAGGAGGAAGGATTAAAAGAATTACGAGTGGTTTGGAAGTCACTCTTTTGCCCTTCATGTTCTGGCTCATTCCAAGAGTAGCCTGCAATTTCAAATTGCAGACCCAACACCATCATTTCAGATGATCCATACAGGGAAAATCAACCCACATTCAGTCAGTCCTGGCCCCAACCCCAGCCCCAGCTTCCAGACCCATATGCAGCTCCCAGCAGCTACTAGACCCAGACCTAGCCCCAGCTCTCAGCCTCAACCCAATACCCAGCCCTGTGTCCCAGGCCCGGCATCATAGTCTCCTACATAGTTAATGAGGAATGAGCAAAGGAGAAAACGAAGGATGAAATACAGTGGAGCTCTGATTTCTGAAGGGCAGGGCTAGGATGACATTATGGTCATTCCAGAACCCCGGAGAGGCCTGTGTCATTGACTGGAGTGGGAACACAAACCAGGTCGTTCCCTGTACATTAAGAAGTCAATAAGCCAGGAGAACATTGTTTGGGGCTAATTAATGGCCCTGCCTTTTTTGGACACTGATGAGTTGCCTGTGCACATTTCCAAATCACTGGAGAGTCTCTTCAGTGCAGAAAGACTCACCCGTTTGGTGATTACAGTGTCTCACTTACCCAGACTCACCTACTCTGCTCTGCACAGCAGTATCCTGGTGCTTTTCTCTTTTAGATAGTGAGGAGTGTAAGGAAGCCATGGGTATTTTTTGAAAGATATAGTTGATAGTATGGGACAGACTCTCGGGATGGTAGCTCCTCATGGTGAATTTCAACTGGCTTTTCGTCTTATTAGTCCATGTTTGAACCTGTACTCTTGACAAGGTAATCCACCTAGCTTGATTCCAGCCAGCAGAGAGAAAGCGTGATAGAGAGAGAAAGAGAGAGAGTAGAATGGAACTTCCGTTTGGAAGGGCTCCCACTCCCTCTACTCCCAGCTGGCCAGCTATCACTCTGGGACTGTTTGAATATGCAGATGAGCTGAGGATGAGCGAGAAGAGGAAGTCGTTCTCCAAACAGTGCATAGCTAAATCAATGTATAGGCCTATTTCAAATACATCCCAGCACTTACACCCTGCTGTCACTAAGGTATGGAATTACACAATTATATTGAACCAAAAGTCAAATGTGTTAACAAGATTTAACTCTATTATTAACTAAATGAAAGGCCTGTTAAATACATGAGATACTTCATAACGAAGAGCAGTGTGACGCCAGCTTAGCCTCTCTGTCCTTTTCAGACACTGCAGCTTCAGACACTGTGCAGAGGCAATGATCCTCACTGTGCTTCTCCACATGTAGCAGTTCCGGTGGCATGCATTGAAAGATGCATTTTTCTCATGTCTTTCTTTTGCAAAATGACTATGAATTAACTTATTTTCAAATAATTGTCAACATATACCATCACATTAAGGTGTGGGACATTCACTGTGTTACAGGGAGAAATAGCAGGTCTATTTTGCTCCAGAGAAGTAGCTCATTGTTCCCTTGTTGACGCAGACGTTAGACTAGCTTCTAACTAACGTTAGCTAGCTCTCAAGTTAGCCAGATTTCCTTAGCAGCTTGTAGACAGCCCACAGCCCTTGCGGCTAGGACCACGGATTGTCCCGGGAATGTGACTGTTTAAATCCCTGATTTTTGTTGTGGTTTCCATCTGCCCTGTGACCTACCCTTTCTGGAACTGCGAGGAGTAAAAGTGTAGCCTACGTTGCTACCATGACAAAGACCAAGGTCGGTGGGAGTACTGTTGAGGACAGTAGTGTCTCTGTCACAGGTGAAGGATCTTTTAAACAAAAATAGTTCTACAAGCAGCTGTTACAACAACAAGAAAATAGCTTCAAGTCCAAATACTGGTGGAGTCAACTAATAAAAGAATGGACGACCTGACCAGAGAGGTCCAGGACATGAAGAACAATACTGGTGGAGTCAACTAATAAAAGAATGGACGACCTGACCAGAGAGGTCCAGGACCTGAAGAACAATACTGGTGAAGTCAACTAATAAAATAATGGATGACCTGACCAGAGAGGTCCAGGACCTGAAGAACAATACTGGCGGAGTCAACTAATAAAAGACTGGACGACCTGACCAGAGAGGTCCAGGACATGAAGAACAATACTGGTGGAGTCAACTAATAAAAGAATGGACGACCTGACCAGAGAGGTCCAGGACCTGAAGAACAATACTGGTGGAGTCAACGAATAAAATAATGGACGACCTGACCAGAGAGGTCCAGGACCTGAAGAACAATACTAGTGGAGTCAACTAATAAAAGAATGGACGATCTGACCAGAGAGGTCCAGGTCCTGAAGAACTATTTACAGTTCTCCCAGGATCAGCTCGATGAGTTGAAACAGGAGAACAGCAAGATGACAGCAATCTGTAATTCATTGAGAGAGGACATCAGTTCTGTATGTGAATCTATGATAACAATGATGGAGAAATCAGATTATCTCGAGGGACCAACATTGGTGTGGAAGGAATTGCAGAATCTCCACATGAAACCTGGATGGAGTCTGAGGACAAAGGGAGGAAAATGATCACTGAGAAACTGAAGATGGGCCACATGAAGATTGAGGTGGAGTACGACTACAGGATTGGAAAACCCACCACCGGCCCAGGTAACAGGTCCAGGCAGATAGTGGTCAAGTTTCTGAGGTTCAAGGACAAGCTATGGGTTCGTAGCTTCAACCCCACAG
Organism: Salvelinus fontinalis; assembly: GCF_029448725.1. Taxonomy (NCBI): domain Eukaryota; kingdom Metazoa; phylum Chordata; class Actinopteri; order Salmoniformes; family Salmonidae; genus Salvelinus; species Salvelinus fontinalis. The sequence continues at coordinate 21,809,364 of NC_074666.1, forward strand.
CACACACACACACGCCAACTGATTGATGGGCTGCTGAATAATGTTTTTTGTTGTTGTTGGTGCTTTGTTTCTTCTTTTCCATATTATGTCTAGCACTGATAAGCTACCCAGGAAAGGGCTAAAAAGTAGCCCATAATAATCAAGCTCCCAGTGTCTGGTCTGGAGCACTTCGGCTCTACTGGTCGGCTACTATGTAGCAACCTAGCGGTGCCAAAAGCCCTGGTCTCCCCTCGAACGCCTATTTCTATTATGATCGCCAGAACGATCAAACCCACCAGGGATCTAACATATGTTTACTATGATCATGTTCAATCCTCACCAATGTTCCTTCTAAACTGCGGACGGCAGTTCCTGGAACAGGCCCACACAGAAGAATTGCCAGCCTGCGCAGAGGTGCACGAGATTGAACTTCAATGAAATTTACACTGGCTTTAAACATATACAATTTTCTCCTAACTGTGGAAAGTGGTATTGAATCAACACAATAACAGCCCCGTTCAATGCAGAAAACCACATCTAACTGCGTTGGGGATTTTGTTGTAGGTTGAGAAGCATATCGGAGTAGCCTTGTTCTATTTCACGGGCACCAGCGATTTTTCCATCACCCTCGGTCTAAGAGTAGCCTAGAATGCGTATTTTGGATTACAGAGCAGAGCCGCGTGTAGCCACGTGTGCTCATTTGTTGATATTCTTTGCTAGTTAGTGAGTTACTCGTTTGGTTATAGCAATGGGGATTGACTGCTTCCTACAAGAGCACAAAACGTGTACTTCTAACTGTCTTTGAAAAGAGAGTCATGTAAAGAGTTTTTTTTATCTTAAAGGGGCAGTGTCCTATTTTGAGACTGGCTTGAAGGCAGAGGTTAGCATCCATTTTTTGTATGATTCTCTGTATGGTAATAATAATGATAGCGATGAATGAAATGTTGTTAAGTGGTTTCTTGCATCATGTAACCCAATGATGCAATTTTCAGTCAGCTGTTTGGCCAATTGTGTTACAGATAATTTATTACATTTATAAAGAGATTTTTTTAAAGTCTCATGGAATGTAGACATATATTGAACACCACATATTGGCTATTGTAGGCAATGTCATAGAAGTCAACAGCTATATCCATGTGGAAATGTTATGGCATTTTCTCCATTTTATTTTGTTGATGGGCCACTCCGATGAGCCTACATTATACTCAAATAGCCACAAAAGTCTATGGGCCACTGTCTGAAATTGTAACTTAAAGGCCCAGTGCAGTCCAAAACGTGATTTTTCTTTGTTTTGGTGGTAGGGAGTTTTAGCCTTCCATGGTGACGTCACCATGTGGTAAATTAGTTAATAGACCAATAAGAAAGAGTTCCAAACCCCTCAGCCAAGTGGGGAGAGCTTCCCCCTCCCAACTCAGACCACTCCCAGACAGTCATAGCAACATTTTTGCTTAAGAAATTGCTCTTTGCTAAGAAGCTATTTTTTTCAAAAAAAAATTCAATGCAACATATAAAGTGTTGGTCTCATGTTTCATGAGCTGAAAAAAAAGATCTCAGAAGTGTTCCATATGCACAAAAACCTTATTCCAATAAGATTTTGTGCACACATTTGTTTACATCCTTGTTAGTGAGCATTTCTCCTTTGTCAAGATAATCCATCCACCTGACAGGTGTGGCATATCAAGAAGCTGATTAAACAGCATGATCATTGCACAGGTGCACCTTGTGCTGGGAACAATAAAAGACCACTCTAAAATGTGCAGTTTTGTCACACAACACAATGCCACAGATGTCTCAAGTTTTGAGGGAATGTGAAATTGGCATGCTGACTGCAGGAATGTTCACCAGAGCTGTTGCCAGATAAAATGTGTGGCGTCCTAACGTTGCTCAATTGGTATCAAGGGACCTAACTTGTGCCAGGAAAACATTCCACCACCACCATCAGCCTGTACCGTTGACACCGGGCAGGATGAGGTCATGGACTCATGCTGTTTACGCAAAATCCTGACTCTACCATCAGCATGACGCAACAGGAACCGGGATTTGTCGGACCAGGCGAGGTTATTCCACTCCTCAATTGTCCAGTATTGGTGATCGCGTGCCCACTGGAGCCACTTCTTCTTGTTTTCTGAGATACTGTAACCGGCGCGCCTTTGCACCGATGATCATTCCAGGCTCTGAGTCACTTAGATCACTTGTTTTGCCCATTTAACATTAAATTGAACAGTAACTGAATGCCTCGATGCCTGTCCGCCTTCTTTATATAGCAATCCATAGCTGCATGACTCACTGTCTGTAGGAGTGAACACATTTGTGTTAATAAACTGGCCACTGAGTTTAACATCTACAGAAGAGACAGGAATGCCAATGGAGGAGTCGTTGCTGTATATATTCAGAGCCATATCCCTGTAATGCTTAGAGAAGATCTCATGTCAAATGTTATTGAAATGTTGTGGTAGCATGTTCACCTGCTTCATGTTAAGCCTATTGTTTTAGGGTGTTGCTATATGCCACCACGTGCTAACAGTCAGTGTCTAAATAATGTGTGTGAAATTATTGATAGAAATATTTGATAGGGTATGAGAGGTCTACTTTCTTGGGGACTTGAATATTGACTGATTTTCATCAAGCTGTCTGCTCTAGAGGTGGCTTCTCGCCTGTAATCTGGTTCAGGTTATTAATCAACCTACCAGGTTGTTTACAAACACAGTAACTACACTGAGTATACCAAACATTAGGAACACCTTCCTAAAATTTCTGAAATGTCTTGCAGGGACAACATTGCCTGTCTTTCTACACTGTTCTTTTTCTACAAGGTGTCGAAAACGTTCCACAAGGATGCTGGGCCATGTTGACTCCAATGCTTCCAACAGTTGTGTCAAGTTGGCTGGATGTCCTTTGGGTGGTGGATGATTATTGATACACACAGGAAACTGTTGAGCATCAAAAACCAGCAGCATTGCAGTTGTTGACACAAACCAGTGCCCTTGGCACCTACTGTACTACCATACCCCGTTCAAAGACACTTAAATCTTTTGTCTTGCTCATTCACCCTCTGAATTGCACAGATATACAATCCATGTCTCAATTGTCTAAAGGCTTAAATAATCTCCCCTTTATCTACACTGATTGAAGTGGATTTGACATGTGACATTTAACAGGGATCATAGCTTCTACCTGGATTCACCTGGTCAGTATATGCAGGTGTTCTTAATGTTTTGTACACTCAGTGTATATGATCCACATTTACTGATCACATTTGTACTAATACTGTAGAGCTTTGTTCTAACGCTGTACCCATACCCATTGGATGCAGTGACTATCCAGGGAAGCCAAGGTTCCAAAAGCTGGGCCTAAAATAGTGTATAAGAGATCATACAAAATAATTAGCTGTGAATCTTATGTGGATGATGTAAAAAATATTTGTTGGTCTGATGGGATTAATAAGGAGCATCCAGACGCTGCTTTTGATTAATTAATGAAGTTGCTTCTTCCAATTATTGATAAACATGCACCAGTAAAGAAACTGACTGTTAGGACTGTTAAGGCTCCATTGATTGATGAGGAATTGAAAATCTGTATGGTTGAAAGAGATGGGGCAAAAGGAGTGGCTTATAAGTCTGGCTGCACGTCTGACTGGCTGACTTACTGCACATTTTGAAATTATGTGACTAAACTCAACCAAAAGAAGAAGAAACTTTGTTATGAAGCCACAATCAATGATATAAAGAATGACAAAAAAACACTTTGGAGTACTTTAAATTAAATTATGGTCAGAAAGACAAATTCAACTCCATCTTTCATCGAATCAGATGGCTTATTCATCACAAGACCATTTGATTTTGCCAACTATTTTAATGATTACTTCATTGGCAAAGTGGGCAAACTAAGGGCAGGAAATGCCAACAACAAACAGTGAGCCATCGTATTCATGCATAAAAAAACAACTAATGAAAGAAAAGCATTGTAAGTTAGAATTTTGTCAAGCTAGTGTGGGAGAGGTGGAAAAATTATTGTTATTGATCAATAATGACACACCTCCTGGCATTGACAACATAGATGGAAAGCTACTGAGGATGGTAGCTGACTCTATAGCCACTCCTATCTGTCATATATTTAATCTGAGCCTAAAGGAAAGTGTTGCTCCTCAGACCTGGAGGGAAGCCAAAGTCATTCCACTATCCAACAACAGTAAAGTGGCCTTTACTTGTTCTAACAGCCTGCTGCCAGCTCTTGGCAAACTGTTGTAAAAATATATGTTTGACCAAATACAATGCTATTTGTCTGTCAACAAATTAACAACAGACTTGCAGGATGCTTATAGAGAAGGCCACTCAACATACGTACTGCTCCTATCAGTCTATTGGTTGAAATACATTGATAATTAGAAGATTGTGGGAGCTGCACTATTTCAGTATTATTGACCATAACCTGTTTTAATATTATTGACCATAACCTGTTGTTGAAAAAACATGTGTTATGGCCTTTCAACCTCTGCCTTATTGTGGTTTCAGAGCTATCTATCTAATAGAACACATAGGGTTTTCCTTAATGTAAGTTTATCTAATGTTAAACATGTAAAGTGTGGTGTACCACAGGGCAGAACTTTTGGCCCTCTACTCTTTTTCTATTTTTACCAATGACCTGCCACTGGCATTAAACAAAGCCTGCGTGTCCATGTATGGTGATGATTTGACCCTATACGCATCAGTAACCACAGCTAGTGAAATCACTGCAACACTAAACAAAGAGTTGCAGTCAGATATAGAATGGGATGACAAGTAATAAACTGGTCCTGAACATCTCTAAAACTAAGAGCATTGTATTTGGTCCAAATCATTCCCTAAGTTCTAGACCTCAGCTGAATCTAGTAATGAATGGTGTGGCTGTTGAGCAAGTTGATGAGACTCAATACTTGGTGTTACCTTGGTGTTACATTCCAAATTGTTTCCATAGTAAACTTACAGACAGCAACGACACTAGGCTTGGGTGGTACCAGTGGAGGCTCCTCAGAGAAGGAAGGGGAGAACCATCTTCCTCAGTGAATTTTATACAAATAAAAATAGTGAAACATTAAAAAGGTGATCAATTTTAGATAAAACTATACTAAATATATTCACGTCAACAAATAACATTGTTTTGCAATTAAGGTCTACAGTGGAATCAACAGAACTCTGTAGATTAGCACCATGGTGTAGCCGGAGGATAGCTAATTTCCGTCATCCCCTGGGTACATTGACTTCAATCCAAAATCTAGGAGACTCGTGGTTCTCACCCCCTTCCATAGACTTACACAGTAATTATGACTCCTTCTGGAGGATGTCCTCCAACCTATCAGAGCTCTTGCACCATGAACTGACATGTTGTCCACCCGATTAAAGGACAAGAGAATTCATCTAGAACTGGAAGCATAAGCTACAGCTAGCTAGCACTGCAGTGCATAAAATGTGGTGAGTAGTTGACTCAAAGAGAGAGAGAAATAATAGTTGAACAGTTTTGACCAAATTAATTTATTCAAAAATGAGGGAGAAGCAAGAGAGAGAGATACAGTTGAAGTCGGAAGTTTACATACACTTAGGTTGGAGTCATTAAAACTTGTTTTTCAACCACTACACAAATTTCTTGTTAACAAACTATAGTTTTGGCAAGTCGGTTAGGCAAGTCGGTTATCTACTTTGTGCATGACACAAGTCATTTTCCCAACAATTGTTTACAGACAGATTATTTCACTTATAATTTACTGTATCACAATTCCAGTGGGTCAGAAGTTTACATACACTAAGTTGACTGTGCCTTTAAACAGCTTGGAAAATTCCAGAAAATGATGTCATGGCTTTAGAAGCTTCTGATAGGCTAATTGACATAATTTGAGTCAATTGGAGGTGTACCTATGGATGTATTTCAAGGCCTATCTTCAAACTCAGTGCATCTTTGCTGGACATCATGGGGAAATTAAAAGAAATCAGCCAAGACCTCATCAAAAAAAATAGTCGACCTCCACAAGTTTGGTTCATCCTTGGGAGCAATTTCCAAATGCCTGAAGGTACCACGTTAATCTGTACAAACAATAGTACGCAAGTATAAACACCATGGGACAACACAGCCGTCATACCGCTCAGGAGGGAGACGCGTTCTGTCTCCTAGAGATGAAAGTACTTTGATGCGAAAGGTGCAAATCAATCCCAGAACAACAAAGGACCTTGTGAAGATGCTGGAGGAAACAGGTACAAAAGTATCTATATCCACAGTAAAACGAGTCTATATTGACATAACCTGAAAGGCCGCTAAGCAAGGAGAAGCCACTGTTCCAAAACCGCCATAAAAAAGCCAGACTACGGTTTGCAACTGCACATGGGGACAAAGATCGTACTTTTTGGAGAAATGTCCTCTGGTCTGATGAAACAAAAATACAATTGTTTGGCCATAATAACTATCGTTATGTTTGGAGGAAAAAGGGGGAGGCTTGCAAGCCGAAGAACACCATCCCAACCGTGAAGCACGTGGTTGGCAGCATCATGTTGTGGGGGTACTTTGCCGCAGGAGGGACTGGTGCACTTCACAAAATAGATGGCATCATGACGAAAGAAAATGATGTGGTTATATTGAAGCAACATGTCAAGACATCAGTCAGGAAGTTCACGCTTGGTCGCAAATGGCTCTTCCAAATGGACAATGACCCCAAGCATACTTCCAAAGTTGTGGCAAAATGGCTTAAGGACAACAAAGTCAAGGTATTGGAGTGGCCATCACAAAGCCCTGACCTCAATCCTATAGAACATTTTTGGGCAGAACTGAAAAAGCGAGTGCGAGCAAAGAGGCCTACAAACCTGACTCATTTACACCAGCTCTGTCAGGAAGAATGGGCCAAAATTCACCCAACTTATTGTGGAAAGCTTGTGGAAAGCAACTCGAAACGTTTGACCCAAGTTAAACAATTTAAAGGCAATGCTACCAAATACTAATTGAGTGTATGTAATCTTCTGACCCACTGGCAATGTGATGAAAGAAATAAAAGCTGAAATAAATGATGCTCTCTACTATTATTCTGACAATTCACATTCTTAAAATAAAGTGGTGATCCTAACTGACCTAAAACAGGGAATTATTTACTCTGATTAAATGTCAGGAATTGTGAAAAACTGAGTTTAAATGTATTTGGCTAAGGTGTATGTAAACTTCCGACTATATTTGTATGTAAACTGTAGTTATATTTGATTTTCTTTTTAACTTTCACTTACTTAGCTAGAAAATGCAGCCAGCTAGCAAGTTTAGCCTACTCAAACACCTGGCTCAAACAGAGAGGGATGCTATGTCACCTAGCTGGCTATGGCTATCCAACACTGGAACTCTTCCAAGACAAGGTAAGCTTTTGGTTTTATTAATTTATTGCCACCGGGGCCCGCCGGTGTAACTGCTAAACTGCTTGCTAACTGTACACTGTACTGCATGATTGTAGCGGGTTTACTAACAAGTTAGTTCTATGTTGACTTGATGATAGCTAATATAGTGACGGTGTAGGCTGTGTGTAGCGGTTAGCATTCATGATATGAAGGTTTGGCTTGGAAAGGTTTTTTCGCCTTGTCACAGCCAGCTGATGTGTTGTGCACTGAAGTCCACAATCGATGAGAAACGGTGAGAGGAGGAGAGTTCGTAGATGCGAGAAGGAATTATACAACGATCTAGCTGCTATGATAGTGAACTGCTTTTGCGTGTGATCAGGGGTGTATTCAGTCTGCAGATTCTGTTGAAAAGATGAGCCAGTCACCTGTTTGTTTGTAAATAGCACAACAGGAGAAAGCTGGAGGTGGTGAGTCCAATGCGTTCTATATCTATCGGCGAGTCTCTATTGTGCAACGCACATGAGGTGACGAAGTTACACTTGTATGCAATTCACTACTAAATGTTTGCCATCAGATATCTTAGAACGGCTCTCTGCCGTGTTTGAGATGTCCAAGAGCTCTGGATGAGCTGCCATTTTTTCTCTACTAGCGTTTTTTCCTTTCTTTGTACTTCTCCCCTTCGTGTACACATGCTTCTCTTCCTTCAGAGAAGCATGCATGAACTTTGTTCATTTGCACAATTTCTCTCGTTCACTTTCGCTTGTAAATGTCCACACTTACCAAAAATGACATTCGGTAGCTACTAGCTATGCTTTTGCTTGTCTTTGCAATTAGATTATGTTCGTTTTCGCTAACAGCGTCTATGTGATTTAGCTATTACCTGTGCTAATTTTCTTAGCATTCTGGTAATCGACGCCCAATGAGCTTTTTTTCGCTCATTTTTAGCACCCCTGTGCGGTATGCCGGCAATACCGTAAATCTCAGGATGGCAAAAGAACGGTATGATAGTATGAAAATCTGGATATCGCCCAAGCCTAATTGACACACGCACTTAATCCACTATACCACCAGAGGTCTTTTCACAGTTCCCAGGTCCAGAACAAATTCAAGGAAACGTACAGTATTATACAGAGCCGTATTATACAGTTGCATTGGCATCGGCGAATGGGGATCCTAATCAAATCAAATCAACCTAATCTAACTAAACAGAACCCATGGAGTATCTCTCTCTCTCTCCCTCTCTCCCTATTTTCCCCTAGTCTTTAGTATGTGTCTTCTGAGCTTTGTTTATTGGAGAGAAAAGCTACTGGGATCTATATTGTTCAAACTACCAGACAGAGTTGTGCATTTTTTAAGTGAAGGGAAACTTAGTGTGGAGGCCTAACCACACTTGCAGAGGCACACACACGCATTACACACTCTCACCCTCGTATGTCAAGATTGATCAGAAAGTGTGTAAAAAAATCGAGTTTAGTGAGAATGTTATTGCTATCATTATTTTTACTCTAACCGTTTCCCCCCATTGCCTGGCAACTATGGTCCCAGAGGTGCTGCTAAGGTTACAGCCATTGCGGTCATTTCACAAACGATGCCTGTATGCACAATGAGCACATTGTGTGTGGAGGAATGCTTGTGAATTACATAGCGCTAAGACCTTTTGGCAATGCCCAGAATGTGACAAGATGACACAGTTTATACTTTAAAGCCCATATTTAATTGAGGGAAAATGAGACTCAGTAACATAAGCACTCACACATAGGTGATGGCAAAGGGCAAAACCCAACACTGTGTATGTCATCACAAATGGCCACCCGGAGCCTTTTCCTCAGGCTGATGATGTCAGAGGAACATGCTGTTTGTTGGCTCTACCCCAGACAGTGTGTGGTTCAGTGTGATAATTACTGTGAAAAGAGACTGCTGTGTTTGTGTCCCCACACCTGACGTCACTTTCTATTTTTATTGGTGGGAAAAGGTACACGACTGTTACTGCACTGGATGTGTGTGCAGCAGTGCTGTTGAATCTGGATATCTCCAGCTGTGCAGATGCGGCTAGATACTGTATCATGGGCACAGTAACGACTCCCAACATCCTGTGTGTCGTCTGTCTTATTCACTGAGATACAAAAGAAAGAAGAGGGGAGAGGGAGGGAGGGAGGGAGGGAGGGAGGGAGGGAGGGAGAGAGGGAGGGAGGGAGGGAGGAGAGCAGAGATACAGTAGAGGAAGGTTGGAGAGGGTGAGAGTCAAAGAGGAGAGAGAGTAGGATGTAGAAGTTGAGAGGGAGAGAGAGAAGATGAGAGGTTGACAGAGAGTGAAGAGGAGAATGTCATTAATCACCCTGCAGAGTGACACTCTAAACTGCAGGAGAGCGTCACAGTACAACATTCACTTCTATTAGCAGTACATTAGCAGGGCCCTGCACAAGTAGCAGCACTTGACAAGCAGGCCTGTGCCAGAACGACTGACCTCTGTTTTCAACACAACGGATACTCCTCTTCAATACCACCCAGAGAGCGGAAAGCCTCTCCCATTCACATCACATACACAGCTGAAGTGTTGTGTGTAATGTGTGTGTGTTTGTGTTTGTGAGTGTGTGTGCGCGGCTTTGTTTTCATGAGTGCTCAGGGTTTGGAGTGACACAGAATGCATTAGAGAGCTCAGTGAGCGATCATTCTGTCTGACTACTATCGCCAGAGTACTGTGTCCCATTTTGACTTTTGACTGCATTAAGTCACTGAAAATGGTCATTGAAAAAGTGCTCCTGTTCTCAATCGACCTACCAGCTTGGATAAGGGATGATGATTACGATGATGATGGTGATGGTTACCTGTGTTCTCACCTCTGTTTTGAAGTAAATGCCAGGTAATGGCTCTCCCAATTTAAGGTGGCTGGTGGCTTGTAACATTCACAGTCATTTCACATTCAGAGGGTGAATCAGCTAACACACCAGTAATTACACTGAAGGTTCCCAGACAAGGAGAGGAGAGGGGAAGAGAGGGGGTTCAGGAGAGTACTATGGCCCCCACTTCTCATGGAGAGGCCAATTATGATCAGAGGTGAGAGAAATGGAGGACAAGAGGGAGAGAGGGAACGGGAGAGACAGGGAGAAGGAGAGAAAGAGAGAGGGAGGGAAAAGTAATTTCCAATTAAGTGGCCCTTCTCATGCCATTATAAGGAGAAGGACTGACAGGGCACATCATGAGTGAGTACAAGTACACACTCTATCCTCTGCCCTTTAATTTGTCTTTCTTCTCCCTATGGGCTCCACTGGGGTGCAACCACAAATGTCCTGTTGATTTTCCATCTTTCCACGCCCTTAGCAGGAAAGCAGCCAGGGGAAATCACCTTATAAGGGCAAGTAAAAGACTGGATTTATGGAATCTTCGGTGTGCTTTCACTGTTGCTTGTTGCTACAGAATTGCATGTTTTTTTTGTTATGTGACTAGCCATGTAAATCTATATGTGCTTTAGCCAAGCCTTTTGTTATATGTCATAGGCTGCATGGTTAGCATTGCAACAAACACAAAAGAGGAGTTAGCTAAAGCAAACACATGGCTGACATGATATGTTATGGGATGGACGGCATCACTGTTTGTCATTGTTTCGGTTTGTAACTGTTTTGGCATTAACGTATGGCACTTTGTTGTTTATGAGTTGACTGACAGTGACTTTGTACTACAGTGCCTTGCAAAAGTATTCATTCCCCTTGGCTTTTTTCCTATTTTGTTGCATTACAACCTGTCATTTAAATGGATTCTTATTTGTATTTCATGTAATGGACATACACAAAATAGTCCAAATTGGTGAAAACTTTTTTTTTTCTTTTTTCTTTTTCTAAAGTAATGGAAAGTGGTAAGTGCATATGTATTCACCCTCTTTGCTGTGAAGCCCCCAAATAAGATCTGGTGCAACCAATTACCTTCAGAAGTCACATAATTAGTTAAATAAAGTCCACCTGTGTGCAATCTAAGTGTCACATGATCTGTCACATGATCTCAGTATATATACACCTGTTCTGAAAGGCCCCAGAGTCTGCAACACCACTAAGCAAGGGGCACCACCAAGCAAGCGGCACCATGAAGACCAAGGAGCTAACCAAACAGGTCAGGGCCAAAGTTGTGGAGAAGTACAGATCAGGGTTGGAATTTAACTTCTACTTCCTCCCAATCCCGGGTCCGGGAGCACCCCCACCAGTAAAAAAGCTGACTAGCATAGCCTAGCATAGCGTCACAAGTAAATAGTAGCATCTAAATATCATTAAATCACAAGTCCAAGACACCAGATGAAAGATACACATCTTGTGAATCCAGCCATCATTTCTGATTTTTAAAATGTTTTACAGGGAAGACACAATATGTACATCTATTAGCTAACCACGATAGCAAAAGACACAACTTTTTATGTCCACCATTTTTTTCCTGCATAGGTAGCTATCACAATTTTGACCAAAAAAAGATAGAAATAGTCACTAACCAAGAAACAACTTCCTCAGATGACAGTCTGATAACATATTTATTGTATAGCATATGTTTTGTTAGAAAAATGTGCATATTTCAGGTATAAATCATAGTTTACCATTGCACCCACCATCACAACTCTCACCAAAGCAACTAGAATAACTACAGAGACCATCGTGTATTACCCAATTACTCATCATAAAACATTTCTTAAAAATACACAGTGTACAGCAAATGAAAGACACAGATCTTGTGAATCCAGCCAATATTTCAGATTTTCTAAGTGTTTTACAGCGAAAACACAATATAGCGTTATATTAGCTTACCACAATAGCAAACACCACAACAGCATTGATTCAAGCCAAAAATAGCGATAACGTATAAACCACCAAAATATATAAATTTTTTCACTAACTTTCTCAGAATTCTTCAGATGACAGTCCTATAACATCATATTACACAATGCATATAGAGTTTGTTCGAAAATGTGCATATTTAGCGGCACAAATCGTGGTTATACAATGTGATTAGTGGCCAAAACATCAAGCAATCTGTCTGGCGCCATCCTGGAGAGGCACCTAATTTAATCGAAAACTATTCATAAACTTGACTAACAAATACAAGTTGGACAGCAAATGAAAGACAAATTAGTTCTTAATGCAATCGCTGTGTTACATTTTTTAAATTAATGTTACTTCAGCATACAGCGTGCGCTAAAGCGAGACCGCACCGAAATTCATGGCGGAATTATTATTTGACATTTGTCAACATAAATACGAATTAACAACATAAAGATTGCTTACTATTTGCCGAGCTTCCATCAGAATCTTGGGCAAGGTGTCTTTTCTCCAGAACAATCGTCTTTTGGTTGAAAGATGTCCTCTTTTCCTGTAGAAATAGCAGCTAACGATAGCCACCCACTGGAGAGGTGTCCAACTCGTGAAGGCGCGTCACAAAAAAATCCCAGAAAATCGCAATAAACTGATATAAACTACTATAAGTCGGTTTAAATTAACTACCTTATGATGTCTTTAACACCTATAACGAATAAAAACATGACCGGTGATATAAAACTGCTAAAACTAAAGCTTTTGCAGGACGCCATTGTGAAGTCCCCCTTGCGCCAGATGCCCCTTTGAAAAGAACGGTACTTCCGTTCCATGATCCTTTATAGTGGCCCAGATTGCGCAATCCACTCCATTCAAATTCTCCCCGCTTACTGACATCTAGAGGAAGGCGTATGCAGTGCATGTAGCCCGGTGGCTTACATGGGGACTTATAAACTGACCTCAGAACAGGGACCTCGATTTCTGAAATCTCACTCCCTGACAGGAAATGTGCTGCAGAATGAGTTCTGTTTCACTCAGATAAATAATTCAAACGGTTTTAGAAACTAGAGAGTGTTTTCTATCCAATAGTAATAATAATATGCATATTGTACGAGCAAGAATTGAGTACGAGGCAGTTTAATTTGGGAACGTAAATATTACAAAGTCCCAACAGCACCCCCTATTGAGAAAAGGTTAAAAAAATATCCTAAACCTTGTACATCCCAAGGAGCACCATTAAATCCATTATTAAAAAATGGAAAGAATATGGCACCATAATAAACCTGCCAAGAGAGGGCGGCCCACTAAAACTCACGGACCAGGTAAGAAGGGCATTAATCAGAGAGGCAACAAAGAGACCAACGATAACCCTGAAGGAGCTGCAAAGCCCCACAGCAGAGATTGGAGTATCTGTCCACAGGACCACTTTAAGCCGTACACTCCACAGAGCTGGGCTTTACGGAAGAGTGGCCAGAAAAATGCCATTGCTTAAAGAAAAAAACATGCAAACACATTTGGTGTTCGCCAAAAGGCATGTGGGAGACTCCCCAAACATATGGAAGAAGGTACTCTGGTCAGATGAGACAAAAATTTAGCTTTTTGGCCATCAAGGAAAACACTATGTCTGGCGCAAACCCAACACCTCTCATCACCCCGAGAACACGATCCCCACATTGAAGCATGGTGGTGGCAGCATCATGCTGTGGGGATGTTTTTCATCGGCAGGGACTGGGAAATTGGTAAGAATTGAAGGAATGATGGATGGCGCTAAATACAGGGAAATTCTTGAGAGAAACCTGTTTCAGTCTTCCAGAGATTTGAGACTGGGACGGAGGTTCACCTTCCAGCAGAACACTGACCCTAAGCATACTGCTAATGCAACACTCCACACACAGTGGTAGGCATGTTGTGTAAATAAAATGATACAAACCCCCCAAAAATCCATTTTAATTCCAGGTTGTAAGGCAACAAAATAGGAAAAATGCCAAGGGGGTGAATACTTTTGCAAGCCACTGTATCCAATAGAGTCAACTCATACACTCATCTCACACTCAACACACACTATGGAACAGTTCTTGAGCCACTCACCTGGTGAAATACTGCTTCTGCCTACTACCTGACATACACAGTAAGTAGACACTAGACAATCACAGTGATGTCCTCTCCTGTACCTATGCTGTAGCTATGCATGTTAGTTTACCTATTTTAAGAGGATTAGTACACAGAATAGGCAGAGTGAGGGGATTTGGGACTGAATTGGAATGCTGCTGGCACACGGATGTTACACGAATACAGCAGACACTACAAAAAGCCCCAAAGTGCTGATGATCACCAAACAGCCCAGTCAGTCGTATGGCTGTTATTTACCTGCTGTCCTTTAATGGCGTTCCCTGCAGACTCCCGGTGCTGCCTTGCCCCAGCAGGTACACTACAGTACAGATTCTGTATCTTAATTTGATCACTCTGTTGTCACAAAGAATTTTCCTGCAAAGCAGGAAATGCAAATTGTACTTTATTCAAGTTTGAAAAAGGCTTCTAAAGTTAGTAATTTCCACTTTAAAATGTCAGACTTGATTTGCCCTAACAAAAAATGTATCAATCCCTACATAAAATGTCCTTTATAAATAATTGATACATTTCCTGCTGTGAGAAACAGGGTAAAATTAAGATAATGCATCTGTAGGCTATAGTACTGTACAGATTGGGACATGGCACAGAGCTACAGGAGATGGGGAAATAGAAACCACTATGTGCCATGCCATACATGCTATGCACCTCAGACTCCAAACTGCACAGAATACAGAATCTAGGCCTACAGTGAGCACACATGGATTTGTGTCCCATTATAAGAGAGAGGAGGGTTTTTTACTTTCAAGAAAACTACAGCCCCATCTTTCTTTGGAGCTAAAGTCATTATAAAGTCATCCTAAGTCATGCAGCGCAAATGAGAAAGACCTGGGTGGCTCACAGCAGCAGCAGCAGGAGGTGGCTGATCTGAGCTGATGGGTGTGTTAACTAATCCAACACCTCCACCACCACACAGTATGGAGCAGAGCAGGCATCGCCTGCAACCTACTGTACTGTACTATACTGTACACCACCACTATGGAAATCCTGCCTCCTTAGAGAGCTCCTATCTATGCTGTCTACTGATTGGCAAAGCTAAAGCTTTAATTAATCCGGCCACTGCCATGTCTTCTTGTGCAGAGAGCTAAAGCTTGCTGCTTTCACTGTGGAACACTGTTAGAGGAACACAACTTAATCAAATGTTAAAACCCCTCGAAGAATAGAAACAGCATTAATCCACCATATAAGTAATGTATCTTACTGCCTGATATTTTGTTAAGCATTAACACGTTATCTCCTGAGTTGTCCATGGAGACACAGGCATGAGTCTTGGTAGTGCTTTGGCGTATGTACTGTATGTCAGCATTGAGGCATGCAGGGGGCAGGGTGTTTCCTGTCTAATGTTTGTCAGCATCTCCCTCTGTTATTCTTGGGCTCTTAAAGCACCTGATGAAAGGCCAGCACATATAAATGTTTGTGATTCTTTTTTTATGGGGCTTAAATGAGGGACCTACTCCTCCCTCCCTCCCTCTCCTCCTCCCCTATCCTCCATTCCTCCCTCTCCTCCTCCCCTATCCTCCATTCCTCCCCACAAGATCTCACAATAATTTGTGGTTTCTGCTACATTAGAGCTCAATAGAGGCAGACTAGGGATGCAAGCAGAGCAAGGTTACTTCTTGTCCCCTTACACTAATTAATGGTCTAAACTGGAATGGGAAATGAGGCAGGGGGTGCAGTAATGGGGAGTGTGGGTAGAACACTGCTACATTAGGCCTATATATTTGGCCAATCTTACCAGGAAGGAGTAAATGGATTTTGGGGTGGTGTGTGTTGTAGGGGTGTCTCTGGGTTATCTAAGGAGATAAAAGCTCTGTGTCTCACCCCTAAATCCCTGAGACTAGTTCTGGACAACATTAACCACTGCAGAAGCAGAGATTATACTCCCACCCGTTGACTTAGACCTGTCCTGCAAAAAATCTACCAGTTTTCCCTGGGATCCTCCCCCCTCACGCACACACCTTTTAACCCTGACCTTTTTAAATACCTTCTGAACTTCTGCATATGCTTTACACTGTGTGTGTGTGTGTGTGTGAGTGTGAGTGTGAGTGTGAGTGTGAGTGTGTGTGTGTGTGTGTGTGTGTGTGTGTGTGTGTGTGTGTGTGTGTGTGTGTGTGTGTGTGTGTGATAATAACTGACCCTGGAAGGATAGTCTGCTCTAGATATCTATGACAAATACCAGGCCATTCATCCCTAGGAAATCAATCTTTCTCATAATTCCACTCATTTTCCTTCTATCTGTTATCTACAGAGCTGCAAAACAGACTTTTAAACAGAACAGGCCATTATGACCAGGGCCCCATTCAATGTTTGTCAGAATGTCAATGTGTGATGTTGTTGTTTCTTACTCTGTCTGTTCAATGAGGTGCTAAATTAAAGCCTAGGCCATTGGTTTGCAGGGCCGTGGGTGAGTGTGGGATCGATTCTCCTCCCTCTCAGGTTATTGACTTAGAGAAAAGAGAGAAAGTGACAACAGTGTGTGTCAAGACGCTTAAACACTTAAGAAATAAATGTTATTGAAATCATTTATAATTATATCGGAATTATGATCAATTGTTATTTTTGTTTTGATGTTTTATAATGCTCTCAGCGGACACTCAACATTAGAATTCGTCATTAGTGGTCTAGCCACGTAAATAACCGCTACTCTGCATATTCTGCCCAGTGTCGCTTTCTTTTCCCTTTAATGTGTTTTTAATGTATCTTGTCTACGTGTGTGTGATGGACCCCGTCCCCAAACTCTGACCTCTTTTCTCCACTTTGGGGCTTATTACTGTAATTCCAGCATTATTTCTCAGCTCAAGGTGGCTCTCGGGTGTCAGCACTTTTCTGTGTTTGTACAGCATGGTTTTGTGTGTTGGTGTGTGTGCCATACCTCTGTGATCAGTCCCCAGTGGCTGAAGCAGCTAGCTGGCAGGCAGAGTTACATTAGGCTAATTTAAAAGGGGCCCAGTCAGAAGCCCCATGGCGAAGGGTTACTTTACGACTCCCCTTATCCTTGTTGTGAATCGCATTGTCATGAAGTTACAGTATGTCTGCTCGCTAAATAAAGGGTGTCTATGCTGTATTTCTCTTCAGAAATGCAGTCAGGAACCAAAGTGTAGAATACTGATCAAATCTGAAGTTGTCTGTCAAATTAAAGGGACTCATAGACAAAATGATTTTACTCCCTAGCCCCGGAGAGACACTTCTCATACCACTTAGTCCAGTGGAATGAACAGCCTTATGGAGATGAGGTGAACATGACTGAAAGAAGCTCATAAAGGGGTCAGTGGAAGTTAAAACTAATTAATCACAGATGTGGAAATGAGGTCAGGATGATATATGTGGGCTCTAATATTCTAACAGAACCAGAACTGTCACAACACTTTCCTCTGAGTCTGATGGGGGAGGGGGGGGAATGTTCAACTGTAGAGTAGCTCAAATCTGAGGGTAAACATTGGATCTATTACATTTTTGGTGCAATATTTTATGACCTTCTTTAAATGGTTGGTCATCAGGGAGGCAGCACACAGAGGCCCAGATTAACAGATATGCAGCACATATCTGGTTTCATACTTTGTGGAAAAGTATGGAAATGGTTACGTTAGGTAGGGGTTAGAATGGGATAAACAGTCCAGAAGTGGGTGATCAAATAGAGAGCAGGAAGAGGGTGAATAATGAATGTTGTTGTGATGATCCGACTGGAACGAACATACCACAAAATGGCTGTTTTGAAGGTCAAATGCTAAGAGGACTGTGAATGGAGTCTCGACTGTCTGAGGAAGACATTTCTGATGGCTTGCTGTGCTGTGGTTTTATGCAATGGTTCAAGGCAGTGTACGGGAACGTACATAAATAAAACTTTTGAATGGCTTCCAAACAATGTTCATTTTGTTTTAGTGTAGATTTGGATCAGTTATTTTTCACAAGCCTCCAGCCATCCATCCCTCTTTATTTTTTATAAAAAGGAGGCTTGTTATAGAGGAAGAAGTTTGGTGAACGGAATAAATGATTGATATGAAATTAGATGACGGGCTTATTCCTGTAAGTCCAGACCCCTATAAAACATGACCCCATACAGTAACACATATGTAGGAGGACCAGCTCGCCAGTGGAAACCAATACACCATAATGGGTTGCTGTAGCTATGTTGTAACATGTGCACCGGAAACCGATAATTCACTGGTGACACACAAAGAGTAGGGGTTCCCAGGTTTTTAGGCTGATACAGGGTAAGTCGAGCTGGCAGGTATTAGTTGGGGGGGGGGTTACTCACCGCACCACGGCAACGGTTGCCATGTGAACGGGTCAATCTGTGAACAGTGCAATCTGTACGTCTTCGGAGGTGTTTCCTCCGGTAGCCTCCAGCATAAATGCCAGCGTACACATTCCCATACTCCTCTCATTTGCAAAAGAACACATTACTAAATCATCATGTTTTTGTTTTTACAGGAAAACTTACTAGCTTTCCGCCGGATACATTTTCTGTGTTTTATCACTGTGAGATGCTTTATTGTGTAGCTAGGCTCTAGTGAGCACGGGCTCCGCCAACAAAAGCACAGAGACAGGCCAAAGAGGAAGACTAGAAAGAGGAGGAGAGGAAGGAGACAGATAGCACAGCCGCTTCTTCTAAGCTGTGTGGCTTTAAGAGGCTATTTGAACAGGCACACGCATCGTGACTCCAGTAGGATACAGACACGTTAACCACAGCTATTCTGGGCTGCTTTGTTCATGAAAATATATTTTGTAACATTTTAGTAATTTAACAGATGCTCTTATCCAGAGCAATTTACAGTAGCAAGTGCATACATTTTCATTAAAGCAACTGTACATGAGAGGGCGTGCTAAACAACTGTTTTAGCACGGCCGTGCTGCAGTCCGCCTCATACCGTGGATCAGCTCAGCCGTGCTAAAACAGTCATTTTACACAACCTCAAGTGTACAATTGCCTTTCTACAATGAGTTACCAATTAAATAAAAACTTTATTTTGATCAATGTATTCAAAGGCTACTGTTTCAACGCTCAACAAAAATATAGGCCTTGTCCCGACACATCTATGGTTGCTAGCCAAGCCGGCTGGCTGATCATTCTATTGGGTAGGTTGCCAGAGACGCGACCCAGTCATTAAATCTTTTTGTTCTGTATCTATGGACGTGAATCAGTCGTTCATTCTAAATGCTGGCTGGCAACGTTCTTATCCCCTTGTTTGCTAGCTAGCCAACTACGGTTAACAGTGCAGCTAGAAAAACAGCAAAGCAGCTGCATTTGGGTTTGTTTAAGCTGTTTTGGATACATCCATAGCAATGAACTAATGAGGCGCAATTTCGCCTGGCATAGAACATGTGCTCTTTTGTCAAGACACTGTTGTTCAGAAGAGCTAGCTAACTACACAGCTAACACAATCACTTCAAGCTGAAGCTGGTAAGACAGCAAACTAGCTGCATTTCATGTAATTTTACCTGTTTTTTGATTGACATTCCTTTGTATATATCCATAAAAATGATGCTGATTCATGATTTGGACTGGCTGAGAGAAGATGTCTGTCTCGTCCTGACATGTTCATTCTCAAGTGGACAGTGGAGATCGAATTTCAATTTTGAAACTACATTGCAAATGTTGAGAGACAGACAGCAACGTTTGTACAAACCCCCATTGTTGCAAACCAAATGTTAGGCTATTTTTGCATCATAGGCGTACCCGTGCTGCTAAACCGTTTTTTATTATGGCTTAGAATGTGTCTCAACCAATCACAATGCTTGTTTTGACCAACCCGCTGTAAAAACTGTATTTCCTGTGCTCATCCCCCATGGGAATTGAACCCACAACACTGGAGTTGCAAGTGCCATGCACTACCAAGTGAGCCACATGGGACCAATAAGAACATTAAATATACAAAAAAAGTACAACAATGTTGAAAAAAACTGAATCTGTAGTAACGTTTGAGTTGCTTTTATTTCCTCAGAATCATATGCATGTGTTTGTTCCCATTCGTCCTTTTGGGGAATGATTGGGTATGGAAAACTGAGCCCTATTGTGTTTCCATCCTGTGGAAACCTGCTTTTAGTTTTAGGGGGCCATTTTTCTTGTTGGCAGTTTGATTCCTCCATTGATTGAATATGAGAGACGAGGGCATGAGAAAACACGAGCTTGAATATTTACATTGAAGCTTCCATTTGGGTTCTGTTCCTGTAGTTTGTTTTAAGAAGAACTTGACAGAATGCAGTGTAGTGTTTCAGGAATTTCCATGGAGCATGTCAAGTCCAGGGAGCGTCAATGGTCGGCCCTGTAAAGTCAACGGGACTTGAAGCTGCTGACGGTGTGAGTGGAATGGACAGTCTAGGACAGTCCTGACAGACAAACAAACACAGTGTGGGTCTCTGGTGAACCAGGGGTAGGACAACAGTGTAATGGAAGTGTGTAATGGATGTGTCACACAGAGGGGATGTAGCCTAGATGTCTAACCTCTATCAGCGGCACCACTCTTCACTGCCGGTCACGTCTAACCAAACTCATCATTTTTTATTCTCTCTTTCTCTTTGGATCACTCACTCATTTTTCTTCCTTTCTATTTGAGAAAAGGGGAGGGTGACGGGAGGGCAAGTGTAGTGTCAGGGGTAGCAGACAGGGTGTCTTTTAGAAAAGCTCTTACCCTAGAAACATGGCCCAAATGTGGCACCTTTGTATAGGGGTGTTCCCAGGGGAGAGAGGCAGTCATTTTAATGAAATAAACTGCCAAACGACAACAATGGTCCCCCCCTTTAAATTTCAGTCATCTCACTTTGGTGATAAGATTACAAACCCTTGGCCATATTGTTGTGATTATGTTTGTTTACATGGGTGGGAGGTGTCTACGCAGGAAACCGTAGACCCACTTTTTTCTTCTTCTTCACTTAGCTACTGGAGAAACTGAGAAGCTGTGGATCCAGAGCTGTTTCTGCTGCGGCAGTAGACTGCTGCTCTACTTTTATGATCTCTGGGAGACGCTGATAATGACTCTCTAACTAGCACCATACTCCATGTCTTTCAGTTGGAGCGCGCTCCCCTGAGGTAGATAGTCTCAGCTTTGGTGAAAAACGTCTGTAATTGCTTTACACAGATGCAAGGACACACATTGTAGGGAGGGTTTCAAAGCTTCTACCACATGATAATTGCTAGCAAGTTCAAACTTTGTTTTTCATCTGTTTTTCCACTTCTTTAGTCGGCTGAATAACTTCCCTGAAAGAAGACAGGAAAAAATATGGGCCATATGCAGATTAGAATTTGATCATTTGAAAATGATACAATGGTATTGTGTATCAACGTGGCGTTCTGCAGTAGATTATAGACAGTACACATCTCTAACCCATACATCTATTTGATTGGATGTGGCCTTTCCAACCGGCTAGTCAGATGATATTCTCCAACTCATCTCTCCTGAGTATCTACCTGTCTAACTCTGACACTGAGCATTGTAAGGTTAGGTCCCATTACTACCACCCATTTGTAGCAACATTAATATGGTAATTTCAACACTGTAAATACAGTGAGCTACAAAAGTATTTGGACAGCGACACATTTATTGTTGTTTTAACTCTCCAGCACTTTGGATTTGAAATGATACAATGACTATGAGGTTAAAGTGCAGACTGTCAGCTTTCATTTGAGGATATTTTCATCCATGTCAGACCAACCCTTTAGAAATTACACTGTGTCATTTTGAAGTCACTTTTATTGTAAATAAGAATATAATATCTTTTTTTTAACACTTTTAATGTGGATGTTACCATGATTACAGATAATCCTGACTGAATAGTGAATAATGATGAGTGAAAAAGTTACAGACTCACAAATATCAAACCCCCAAGACATGCTAACCTCTCACTATTACAATAACAGGGGAGGTTAGCATTTTATATCATACCTCCAAGACATGCTAACCTCTCACTATTACAATAACAGGGGAGGTTAGCATTTTTTGGGGGGTGAGATATTTGTGCGTCTGTTACTTTCGCAATCATCATTATTCAAGATTCAGCATGATTATCCATAATCATGGTAGCATCCACATTAATGTAGAAGTGTTTAGAAACATTATATTCTTATTTACAATAAAAGCTATGCCAAAATGACAGAACTTTAATACACATAAAATACTTTTGGTCCCCTAAAATGGG
This sequence comes from Salvelinus fontinalis, assembly GCF_029448725.1. Classification (NCBI taxonomy): domain Eukaryota; kingdom Metazoa; phylum Chordata; class Actinopteri; order Salmoniformes; family Salmonidae; genus Salvelinus; species Salvelinus fontinalis. Next base: position 21,831,724 of record NC_074666.1, read on the forward strand.
AGGACTATGTACAAACATTTCTAAACGGTTCATCCGATATGGATGAAAATCTCCTCAAATTAAAGCTGACAGTCTGCACATTAACCTCATAGTCATTGTATCATTTCAAATCCAAAGTGCTGGAGCACAGAGCCCAAAAAACTGTCCCAATACTTTTGGAGCTCACTGTAACTGCTGATCTTTCAAGCCCCTGGCAGCACTGTTTTATTTGTGAGGCATCATGCTGGATATTGTGACTTTTGTTTGGCTCCACCATAGAATTTATTTTTATTTTTTATTTCACCTTTATTTAACCAGGTAGGCAAATTGAGAACACGTTCTCATTTACAATTGCGACCTGGCCAAGATAAAGCAAAGCAGTTCGACACATACAACAACACATAGTTACACATGGAGTAAAACAAACATACAGTCAATAATACAGTGAAAATAAGTCTATATACAATATGAGCAAGTGAGGTGAGATAAGGGAGGTGAAGGCAAACAAAATATATATATAAATAAATAAAAAAATATATAAAAAGGCCATGGTGGCGAAGTAAATACAATATAGCAAGTAAAAAAATAACACTGGAATGGTTGGTTTGCAGTGGAAGAAGGTGCAAAGTAGAGATAGAAATAATGGGGTGCAAAGGAGCAAAATAAATAAATACAGTAGGTAAAGAGGTAGTTGTTTGGGCTAAATTATAGATGGGCTATGTACAGGTGCAGTAATCTATGAGCTGCTCTGACAGCTGGTGCTTAAAGCTAGTGAGGGAGATAAGTGTTTCCAGTTTCAGAGATTTTTGTAGTTCGTTCCAGTCATTGGCAGCAGAGAACTGGAAGGAGAGGCGGCCAAAGGAAGAATTGGTTTTGGGGGTGACCAGAGAGATATACCTGCTGGAGCGCGTGCTACGGGTGGGCGTTGCTATGGTGACCAGCGAGCTGAGATAAGGGGGGACTTTACCTAGCAGGGTCTTGTAGATGACCTGGAGCCAGTGGGTTTGGCGACGAGTGTGAAGCGAGGGCCAGCCAACGAGAGCGTACAGGTCGCAGTGGTGGGTAGTATATGGGGCTTTGGTGACAAAACGGATGGCACTGTGATAGACTGCATCCAATTTATTGAGTAGGGTTTTGGAGGCTATTTTGTAAATGACATCACCGAAGTCGAGGATTGGTAGGATGGTCAGTTTTACAAGGGTATGTTTGGCAGCATGAGTGAAGGATGCTTTGTTGCGGAATAGGAAGCCGATTCTAGATTTAACTTTGGATTGGAGATGCTTGATGTGAGTCTGGAAGGAGAGTTTACAGTCTAACCAGACACCTAGGTATTTGTAGTTGTCCACATATTCTAAGTCAGAGCCGTCCAGAGTAGTGATGCTGGACAGGCGGGCAGGTGCAGGCAGCGATCGGTTGAAGAGCATGCATTTAGTTTTACTTGTATTTAAGAGCAATTGGAGGCCACGGAAGGAGAGTTGTATGGCATTGAAGCTCGCCTGGAGGGTTGTTAACACAGTGTCAAGAGAAGGGCCAGAAGTATACAGAATAGTGTCGTCTGCGTAGAGGTGGATCAGAGAATCACCAGCAGCAAGAGTGACATCATTGATGTATACAGAGAAGAGAGTCGGGCCAAGAATTGAACCCTGTGGCACCCCCATAGAGACTGCCAGAGGTCCGGACAACAGACCCTCCGATTTGACACACTGAACTCGATCAGAGAAGTAGTTGGTGAACCAGGCGAGGCAATCATTAGAGAAACCAAGGCTGTCGAGTCTGCCGATGAGGATGTGGTGATTGACAGAGTCAAAAGCCTTGGCCAGGTCAATGAATATGGCTGCACAGTACTGTTTCCTATCGATAGCGGTTAAGATATCGTTTATGACCTTGAGCGTGGCTGAGGTGCACCCATGACCAGCTCTGAAACCAGATTGCATAGCGGAGAAGGTATGGTGGGATTCGAGATGGTCGGTAATCTGTTTGTTGACTTGGCTTTCGAAGACCTTAGAAAGGCAGGGTAGGATAGATATAGGTCTGTAGCAGTTTGGGTCTAGAGTGTCTCCCCCTTTGAAGAGGGGGATAACCGCAGCTGCTTTCCAATCTTTGGGAATCTCAGACGACACGAAAGAGAGGTTGAAAAGGCTGGTAATAGGGGTGGCAACAATTTCAGCAGATAGTTTTAGAAAGAAAGGGTCCAGATTATCTAGCCCGGCTGATTTGTAAGGGTCCAGATTTTGCAGCTCATTCAGAACATCAGCTGACTGTATTTGGGAGAAAGAGAAATAGGGAAGGCTTGGGCGAGTAGCAGAGGGTAGGGCAGTGCTGTTGACCGGGGTAGGGGTAGCCAGGTGGAAAGCATGGCCAGCCGTAGAAAAATGCTTATTGAAATTCTCAATTATAATGGATTTGTCGGTGGTGACAGTATTTCCTATCTTCAGTGCAGTTGGAAGCTGGGAGGCGGTGTTCTTATTCTCCATGGACTTTACAGTGTCCCAGAACTTTTTTGAGTTTGTGTTGCAGGAAGCAAATTTCTGCTTGAAAAAGCTAGCCTTGGCTTTTCTAACTGCCTGTGTATACTGGTTTCTAGCTTCCCTGAAAAGTTGCATATCACGGGGGCTGTTCGATGCTAATGCAGAACGCCATAGGATGTTTTTCTGTTGGTTAAGGGCAGTCAGGTCAGGAGAGAACCAAGGGCTATATCTGTTCCTGGTTCTAAATTTCTTGAATGGGGCATGCTTATTCAAGATGGTGAGGAAGGCATTTAAAAAAAATATCCAGGCATCCTCTACTGACGGGATGAGATCAATATCCTTCCAGGATACCTCGGCCAGGTCGATTAGAAAGGCCTGCTCGCTGAAGTGTTTCAGGGAGCGTTTGACAGTGATGAGTGGAGGTCGTTTGATCGCTGACCCATTACGGATACAGGCAATGAGGCAGTGATCGCTGAGATCTTGGTTGAAAACAGCAGAGGTGTATTTGGAGGGCAAGTTGGTTAGGATGATGTCTATGAGGGTACCCGTGTTTACGGAATTGGGGTGATACCTGGTAGGTTCATTGATAATTTGTGTGAGATTGAGGGCATCAAGCTTAGATTGTAGGATGGCTGGGGTGTTAAGCATGTTCCAATTTAGGTCGCCTAGCAGCACAAGCTCTGAAGATAGATGGGGGGCAATCAGTTCACATATGGTGTCCAGAGCACAGCTGGGGGCAGAGGGTGGTCTATAGCAGGCGGCAACAGTGAGAGACTTGTTTTTAGAGAGGTGGATTTTTAAAAGTAGGAGTTCAAATTGTTTCGGGACAGACCTGGATAGTAAAACAGAACTCTGCAGGCAATCCTTGCAGTAGATTGCAACACCGCCCCCTTTGGCCGTTCTATCTTGTCTGAAAATCTTGTAGTTAGGGATGAAGATGTCAGAAGTTTTGGTGGTCTTCCTAAGCCAATATTCAGACACGGCTAAAACATCTGGGTTGGCAGAGTGTGCTAAAGCAGTGAACAAAACAAACTTAGGGAGGAGGCTTCTAATGTTAACATGCATGAAACCAAGGCTATTACGGTTACAGAAGTCATCAAAAGAGAGCGCCTGGGGAATAGGAGTGGAGCTAGGTACTGCAGGGCCTGGATTCACCTCTACATCACCAGAGGAACAGAGGAGGAGTAGGATAAGGGTACGGCTAAAAGCTATGAGAATTGGTCGTTTGGAACGTCTAGAACAGAGAGTAAAAGGAAGTTTCTGGGGGCGATAAAATAGCTTCAAGGAATAATGTACAGACAAACGTATGGTAGGATGTGAATACAGTGGAGGTAAACCTAGGTAATGGGTGATGATGAGAGAGATATAGTCTCTAGAAACATCATTGAAACCAGGTGATGTCATCGCATATGTGGGTGGTGGAACTGAGAGGTTGGATATATAGTGAGCAGGGCTAGAGGCTCTACAGTGAAATAAGCCAATAAACACTAACCAGAACAGCAATGGACAAGGCATATTTACATTAAGGAGAGGCATTCTTAATCGAGTGATCATAAGGGTCCAGTGAGTAGAGGTTGGTTGGGGGCACGGCGATCCAGACAGCTGGCCGGGTAGCTGGCTATCGGTAGCAAGGTAACATAGGATGGAGGTCTGTTTTTATTTTATTTATTTTTTATTATTATTATTATTATTATTATTATTATTATTTTTTTTGTCACCTCGTTCGTTTCCGTCGGTAGATTAGTGGGGTTCCGTGTGGTAGAGGGGATCGATCCAATTGGCAAAATAGATATAGTGACCCAGGAAAAAAAATAAAAAATAAAAAAAAATAAAAAATTGTCCGGTATATTTATTTAGATAGCAGCCGATAAGACAGCTAATAATTAGCAGATGGGTATTCAGAAACGCCGCAATGGAAAAGCCTGTTGAAACCACCTCGGACAATTACGTCGGCAGACCAGTCGTGATGGATCGGCGGGGCTCCGTGTCGGCAATAAAGGGTCCAGTCCAATTGGCAAAGAGGTATTGTAGCCCAATAATTCGCTGGTTAGACCTCTTCGGCTAGCCGGCAGATGGGCCTAGCTCGAGGCTAGCTCAAGGCTAACTGGTGCTTGTTTCGGGACAGAGGTATTAGCCAGTAGTAGCCACCTGGTTGCAGCTAGCTAGCGACGATGATCCGGTGTAATTGTCCAGAGCTTGCGTCAGGAATCCGGTGATGTGGTAGAGAAAAAGCAGTCCTATATTCTCTGGGTTGATATCGCGCCTGCAGACTGGCAGGTATTTGCCCGAGCTGAAGCTGGCTGGTGTCCGAGTTAAGGGCGAAGACCGCAGCAGTGGCTAACTGACTACTAGCTAGTAGCTAGTTATCTGGCTAGCTTCTGATTGGGGTTACGGTTCTAAAGTATAAAAAATAGCAGATCCGTACCACATTGGGTGAGGCGGGTTGCGGGAATGTATATTCAGTTCCAAGATGGAAAGTGAAATTAAAATATATACGAAATGTATACAAAAAATACGAGGACTATTTACGCGGGACAAGACGGGACAAGACAAGACAAACACACGTCCGACTGCTACGCCTTCTTGGAAAAATGTGGAATGAGGAATTAGGATACTTAATACAACATCTAATAGGTTCTCTATGTGCTCCACAACATGTCACTAGTTATCTCCCATGGCAAATGGCCGTGTCTTTACCAATCACGTCTAGGTTTTGTTTAGTTCCCCGCTTGTCCCTTTTTTTTTCCACGGGATGAGCAGCCATTTAGTGTAAGGGTCAGGACTGTAATTGACAGGCTGAACTAAACAAATCTCCCTGGCCCTGGCTGTAGCGTAGCAGCCCTATCCTCCCCCTGCTCCCCCCAGCCTCCCCTGGTCTAATCTAACTAATGCACCCAGTATGTGTGCTGGAAAGTGAATTAAACAGAGAAAGCTCAATACCTGATCTGTCCAACGGAGCTGCCTGCATGCACATTAGCAGTTTCTCTGCAATTCCCTGTAATTGTGTTACACCAGTTGGCCGCTGTAATGATCAGGCCTTACACACACTTACACACACTACACACTATCGTTAATCGCCCCCTCCTCTAGCCTGAAGACGAGGAGCATGCTATCAGACCCAGATCACATCACATGTAGAGACGAGCACAGCAACCTCCCTCAGGCAGCAACAAAATGAAAAGCCTTTCTGTGTGTGTGTGTGTGTGTGTGTGTGTGTGTGTGTGTGTGTGTGTGTGTGTGTGTGTGTGTGTGTGTGTGTGTGTGTGTGTGTGTGTGTGTGTGTGTGTGTGTGTGTGTGTGTGTGTGTGTGTACAGTTTGAGTGTGTATCTGTCAGTATTTCTCTCCATTGTGTTTTCATGTGAAATAAAAAATAAAAAGAATTGTGTGTTGTTGAAGTTTTCATATCGTTTTTTTCCTTCCACTAATCAGTCTCTCTTCACTCCCCTCTACCAACCCCTCAGTCTCCTGCTGTGTGGCTTTGTTTTTCTCCTCATTTCTCTCACTCTGTCATTCCCAGAGCTCTGATACCTGCTTTCTGTCTCCTATGCCAGAGATCACAGCGGGATGAGAGGAACACACCCTCTCCTCTCCTCTCCTCTCCTCTCCTCTCCTCTCCTCTCCTCTCCTCTCCTCTCCTCTCCTCTCCTCTCCTCTCCTCTCCTCTCCTCTCCTCTCCTCTCCTCTCCTCTCCTCTCCTCCCCTCTCCTCTCCTCTCCTCTCCTCCTCCCCTCACCCCCTCCTCTCTTCCTGCCCTATCCTCCACCCCTCCTACCCCTCCTCCTCTCCCCTCTTTTCCACACGTTTCTCCTCTTGGTCTATGTAGACTGACTGGAGGGTTAGGAAAATAGTGTCTATTTGGATTAAAGAGTCATTTCTCCTAATTGCATGAAGCAGATGAATCAGATGAAGAAGGTAAAGCATATGAAGCAGGTGAAGCATATAAAGCAGGTGAAGCAGGTAAAACTGGTGAAAACTGTGAGTGTAAACGATGAGAGTGATGAAAGATCAGGCTGAGGTATAGAATACAAAACACAGGCTCAATGTTCATCTCAAGGTTCTGATTTACAGTGTAATAATCTGTACTATTTCCTATATTTGTTTATTTGTCTGAGAAGGCTTTATTTCCATGTGGGAAACCGGGAAACGGACAGATTTCAATTAAAGATAGTGGTTTTATAAACCAGATGTTTTAGTCCTTATCTTGTTATTCGTGTCGGGATATTTTACATGATACATGGGGGTTTTATCATTACATAAAACATATGGATTATACATTTCAACTCCTTGTCTGATGGAATTTGATTTACATACTGAGATAACTGAGAAAGGAGGAATACAGTTGGGGATTTGAATACGGCCACTAAAGAGTTTGTTGTGTTGATTTGTTTTGTGTTGCCATGTGCTCAGCCATTTGTCCTGGCCCCTAATGGAGAGCCCAGTTTGAATCCAGAGCAGCTCTTTCAATATTTATACCTCTTAACCGGCTGATTTATAATGATGGGCCTTTGCCTCATTCCACAGCAGCAGGACGCCGCGCTGCGCTCAATAGATAGGAGAGAGAGGAGAGATGGAGGGGAGATGTCAAGAAAGATGTTATAGGCAGAGGAGACGTTATAGAGGAGAATGGTTGCTTTGACACCTTAAAAGGACCATCTCTAAACCCCCTGAAATCAAGGGGATGATAAGATCTACAGAAATGGTCATATGATGCCCATTCTGTCCTGGGTGGCCTCACTGACCTCTGTATAGTCTCCTAGGTCATTATCTCCCTCACCCGCCTGCCCGCCTCAACCCCCTCCTCTCCTTTCCCAGCAACTCCCAGGGTGCACTGCACGACGGTGTCCTGGAACCTACCTCCCAGCTGACATCCCATGATCCATTGCTTGGGAAGAGGATCTGTGTTTGGGAGCCTCTCTGGGGGCTGGTTTGTCAGAGACAGGGTCATCAGATATGCCTGTGTAAGTGAAGTGCAGTCAGGGTAGGCAGAGTAGGCAGAGCCTATCCTGTGATAATACTTTTTAAAAACCTGTTATGAAAAGCCTAATAAAAAATGTTACTGAAAAAAAGTGTTATTATTTTTTGTTAGGTATTGTTTTTTCTCAGTGGTTCTGGTGTTTTTTATGCAAAAAGTCATAATAATCATCTAAAACTGCATCAAAAGCTCAGGAAAGGCCCCAGGGCATTCATGCCTTTCTTTCCATCCATTCAAAGGCATTACAATCCTTGAGGCACATGGCCTTATCTGACTCCAGTCACTGTTAATGGACAAGGTCAACTGCTTTTCCTAGCTTGAAGTATCTTATTTTAAGCAAATTTCATATGTTCCACATGCGTATTGCTTTAACATGTTGTGTGGGTATTACTGGGGTAAGCTGTGCACAGACAACCACCATGAAACCACCTCCCTCACTGCTAGCTGTCGGGCAGTTGAACAGAGTGAGTACTGGTATGTCCACTTGTCGGAAACCTCATTACCAATTCATAATTATAATTACCGAAAACTATATGTATCCCTGACATTGTGTTATATATTTGATGTCAGTGATCTGAAAGCCACGCATCTGATTAGCTAGTCAACTACTTCACTTAACACTAGTGGCACGGAATAGTCATGATCATTGGAAGAATTGTAAATCCATGTCACAGTGGTATGAAAAGTCACTCTCTCATTGTCCCTGTCCTGTCCACATGACCCTCTGGTACTCATCGCATGATCATCCCATCTGTTTCCCCCTTCCCTCTGCTGGGGAGAGAAGAGATAGTGTGAGGAGGAGGGAGATTGTTAGAGGAGAGAAAAATTGTAGGAGAGAGAGAATAGAAGAAGATAAGAGAGCTATATTAACGCTGAGGTGTGTAGGAGGATGATTCAGCCATCCCGGCCAGGTTGTGTGGTATAGTCTTCAGTGGGATAGAGAAAGGTGTGGAGAAGAAAGGGAAGGAGACACTAATCCTACTGTTTATTCTGGTCCTCCCCTCCCTGTCTCTCCGTAGGTATGTTCCCTATCCTCAGCCAGGTTCGTGTGCTGTTGGGACATAGCCCCCTGTTTTCTTACTCATCCTCCCTCATCCCCTCTTCTTCATCCTCTTCTCCTCTGCAGTCTGTTTGTTTTCTGTGTTGTGTCTCAGTGACATTAGCCTCAGTAATCCTATTGAAACGGCCTCAGACACCCAGAGTCGGGTTCCGAAGGGTTCCGGCGTTTCCATGGAGATCACATGACGCCTAATTAAGCTCATTAAGGCTCATTATTAAAGCTTGTTAAATCTCCTCTTGACATGGAGGCGCAGCTCCTGGTGTCTGACTTTAGTCATTCACACACACACACACGCGCACGCACACACACATGTAGACACACACACACACACACACACACACACACACACACACACACACACACACACACACACACACACACACACACACACACACACACACACACACACACATGTAGACACACACACAACACACACACATACACATACATACGCAGACACACACAAGCACACACACACACAGACTCCCAGGTCTAGCTAATGGGTTGTGGCTGTGTAATTTAAGCCGTCAGTGAGGCCTGTAGTCTGCCCTCCTCCCTGGCTAGAGGGGACAGGAGGGTTGCATCACCGGGATTCTCATTACAATAACGCAGACACGTTTGGCACAAAATCTGTTGAATTCTTTGAAATATACAGTATAAGATGTCCTATTTATTCTCAGGGTAATATCAGGCAAATATCATCTGAAATAAACAGTAAAAAAAAGGTTTATTCAGATATGATTATTTTTTACAATGTTGCTGGTCATGAATAACACATTTGAGGCTGAGGAGAATGAGGCAGTGTAACAGCTCCCTGAATAAGATTCAGAGAGAAGAGGCCCTCACACACTCTATCCCTCAGCCAACAGGATGGAACAGCCAGACCTGGTCTCTCTCTCTCTCTCACACACACACACACACACACACACACACACACACACACACACACACACACACACACACACACACACACACACACACACACACACACACACACACACACACACACACACACACACACACACACACACACACACACACACACACACACACACACACACACAGGAGACCATGTAACTCCCTGCCCCCCTAACCTCTCTTGGGCGTTTACACCTCCATTAAAAATATTGTTCCTTTGGCTCAGAGCTGAAATAGTCAACTGTGGTGAGTACGGCTGTCTTCAGTGGGCTGTGGAGCCGTGTGTGTGGCTCTGTACTGTGTGCTGGGGTAGACAGTTGGGCTCAGTGGGTGTACAGGGGCAGGGAGTCTAGAGAGAGGGACTCCTACAGAACATGAATCAACCCTTTGATGCTGACTTCCCCTGACATCAACAATGAGGCCTTTCACAGTCCTCACCCACCTCTGAGGAGTACCTCACACACACACACACACACACACACACACACACACACACACACACACACACACACACACACACACACACACACACACACACACACACACACACACACACACACACACACACACACGCACACACACACACACACACACACACACACACACATACACACACACACACACACACACCTATTCCCCCTCAGGAGACTGAAAAGGTTTGGCATGGGTCCTCAGATCCTCCAAAAGTTCTACAGCTGCACCATCGAGAGCATCCTGACTGATTGCACCACTGCCTGGTATGGCAATTGCTCGGCATCTGACCGTAAGGCGCTACAGAGGGTAGTACGTACGGCCAAGCTTCCTGCCATCCAGGACCTCTATTCCAGGTGGTGTCAGAGGAAGGCCCTAAAAATTGTCAAAGACTCCAGCCACCCAAGTCATAGACTGTTCTCTCTGCTACCGCACGGCAGCGGTACCGGAGCACCAAGTCTAGGTCCAAAAGGCTCCTTAACAGCTTCTACCACCAAGCCATAAGACTGCTGAACAGGTAATCAAATGGCCACCCAGACTATTTGCATTGACCCCTCCTGTTTTTACACTGCTGCTACTCGCTGTTTATTATCTCTGCATTATCACTTTACCCCTACCTACATATACATATCACCTCAATTACCATGACTAACCTGTACCCCCACACATTGACTCTGTACCGGTACTCCCTGTATATATAGCCTAGTTATTGCTATTTTATTGTGTTACTTTATTTTTTATTATATATATATATATATATATATATATACAATATATTTTTTTTATGTAATTTATTTAGTAAATATTTTCTTAACTGAGTTTATTTTTCTTAAAACTGCATGTTGGTTAAGGGCTTTTAAGTAAGCATTTCACAGTAAGGTTGTATTTGACGCTGTTGTATTTGACGCATGTGACAAATAACATTTGATTTGATATGATTTTGACACACACACATAGGCAGCTTTCCACCGCTTCCATTTGCAAGGAGTCAAACTTTAGAGGAAAGGAACAAGAGTCTGAAACAGCACGGGAATGAGGTGCAACACAAGGAGTGAGAATGAGAAAAGAGACAGTCAGACACATTGAAAAACAGAAAAAGCCCTGTTTTTTCCCCTGTCCTACCACTTTGTATTTTCACTGTGAAGCAAGTTAAGGTTATAGTTCTTGTTAAAGTCCTCTGTAGCAATTACTTTGTGAAAGTGCTACAACAGGAATGAAATAGAATTGGATGGAATACAATTAAAGTGGACATGGTAAGGTGACACAGAGCTGGGCAGTGCCACTCACAGAGTAACCCTCCAACATGATTGCCATATTTCCACCTCTCTGTAAAATAGTGTTACTCTCGGTAATGCACAGGGTGTCTGTCCTAAAATAAAGTAAAGAGGCCATACAGTCCACAGTCTCCACAGTCTGTCAGGTTTGACTGTCCCATAGTTAAGCATTATACAACGGCTATCTCATCAGCCCAGCCAGACAATATATAAACTTGATCTCCACTATAAAAAGCATCTAGACATTATCTCCCATTTCTGTTAGACTAGCAAATGGTTTTCAACAGCGAATATTTGTAATAACCCTGCTGTCTGTCTCTCTGATATTTGCAACACTGTCTTAATATTGAAATTTGATCTCCAGCTGTCCTATGGTAATGAACGTGTCAGGATTTGGGACAAGACAGACAGGCTGGTAGTTTTTCTCAGCCAGTCGAAATCAGGAATCAGCATAATTTCTATGGATATATACAAAGACATGTCAATAGAAAAACAGGAAATGCAGGTAGTTTGTTGTCATTTCCGCTTCAGTCTTAAGTGATTGTGTTAGCCTTGTAATTGGCTATCTCTTCTGAACAGTGGAATGACGAGAGATCAAATTAATCTATGCCAGGTGAAAATTGCAGATCATTAGCTCATTGTTATGTATGTGTCCCAAAACAACCACTATAAAACAGCTTAAACAAACACAAATGCAGATACTTTGCTGTTATTCTGGCTGCTCTGATTGACGTGATTGTGTTAGTCAAAGTTGGCTAGCTAGCAAGCAAGGGATAAGAATGTTATCAGCCATCGTGGCAACGCAACATTTACAACGAACGACTTTGTCGCGTCCATAGATGTTAGAACAAAAAGACTTAACGACTGGGTCTTAACTCTGGCAACTGAACCAATCGATCGAACGACCCAGCTGGCTTGGGTGGCAAACCAAGCCAGCTAGATTTGTGTCAGGACGATATATTGTGGAAGGATGAAATAATATGAATAAATTCATCAAAATAATGTTTTTAATGAAAATATGTCAATCACTATTTGAATATGTTGAAAATCCGTTTCATAAAAGTGATAATGCCCTCGAAGCCGTTTTTTGGAGGATATATTGGCTCGGTTTGATGGCATCAACCCATTTACCTGTGACTGTATTCATGATACAGCGCTGCCTCGCATACCTTAATGTTTTTATAAAACTGTTACTGACATATTAAAATAACAATGAATTACATATTTTCATGAAAACATTATTTTGATAAGTCAATTCATACAATTTCATTCTTCCACCAGAAGATACAATATATTCCGGGCCAAAATCTGGTTGTTAGTTATTTTGGTCATGTGGCTACAGACGCGACCCAGTCCTTAATTATTTTTGCATAGTTGCTATGCAAAAGGACTGGTCGTCAGTTCTAAACAAAATGGTTGCTATGCAGGCTGGATAACGTTCTTGTCACAACTTCAGATAACTCAGTTACGTCAAAACATCGAGCCTGGAATGACAGTACACTAGCTGCATTTTCCTTTCTTTGATCTTTTTCTCTATTGACATATACTTGAATATGTCCATGATTGATGGGTGATTTCGTCTGGCTCAGAAAAAGTTGTCTCATCGTGTCTGGGCACCTTTCACTCGATGTATGGTACTACAGAGATCGGTATTCAAAAGTGAAACATTGCTTCAGTCGAACAGGCTTATATTTACCCCTGCTGTACCAAACTAAATGATAGTCTGGAAGCAAGGGGAAATAATGTGCGAGTTGAGATAAATACAAGAGATGATTCAGACAGCAACATGAACATGATATTCTCATGGAGGCGTAGTGATCATTTTCAGATGGAACTGTTAGCAGGCAGAGGTGTGTCTGTGACGGCCAATACAGCAAGTCTTGGAACACTGCTCGTCCAATCCAGGATCCAAACAACCAGTTTAATAATACTTTAGACCACACAATGGCGCACGGTAATTATGGCGTCGAGACTCACAGTCTATATATAAAGTCTATTTCTAAAGGTCTTCCTGGAAGTCTCCCTAGAGAGTGAAGATGGATGGTGAAACTCTAGAGTGTCTGTGTGGAAGGGAGAGTAGGAAAGGTGAAAGGATACAACCTACAGTAGGATACGGACATTGGATAACTGATATCACTAGCTATGACTTTGACAACAAGCAGTTTATTATACGTCTACTACTGTATTGTAGGTGTGATAATTATTTGTGTGCCCATAACTCTGTTTGACCCTTTCATTGTCCTATGTGATGATAGACTCCGCTTCACTGGGCTGGTAGCAGTAATTAGCTTTAGCGCTAGCGGTTTACCTTGACTAGCCACTCACACTGTGCTGCTCTGGGAGGAGTGACACTCATAGACTTTGACACCATTAGAGCCCGCCTCACATTGGAGATAGATATCTTTGGTTCAACCCTTCTGCTTGGTTTAACAAGCCGTCCACCACTCTAATGCAATGTTGACTGTATAGCCTGTAGTTATTATCACTCAATCATCTTTTGATTTTCTGCTGCTGGACTGTACGCATGAACATTACTGAAAGAGATCTGTAAGATGGGTGGAATATGTGAGGCCAGCGGCTCTGACGGATATTCTAGCTTTGAGTGTGTTATTTATTTAAAGGGGAAATCCACTCAAAAACTATTTTTCTTCTTTAATTTCTCTTTTGTACTTGACTGCGAAATGGCTAGCTAGTTAGCGGGTACGCGCTTATAGCGTTTCAATCAGTTACGTCACTTGCTCTGAGACTTAAGTAGTGTTGCCCCTTGCTCTGCAAGGGCCGCGGCTTTTGTGGAGCGATGGGTAACGCTGCTTCGTGGGTGACCGTTGTTGATGTGTGCAGAGGGTCCCTGGTTCGCGCCCGTGTCGGGGCGAGGGGACGACGTAAACTTATACTGTTACACATAGTGCAGCTTTAAAATTCCAAAACTGTTGTTAATTCTAAAATAAAGTATGTGGCTATATTCCTGTCCAAAGCACTGTATCTGTGCGTGCCCTCAAAGCTAGCCTGAGGGTAGTAGTTGCGAGAATGTACCAAGTCACTGACCCCTTGAACTCTAACAGAATAAGCAGGCTGTAATTTTCTGGTACACGTGTACAGTTGTGATATAATAGGATTACAATAGATACACTCAGTAATTCCACCTTGGGCCTCGCCCTGGATTGGAGTAAGTGAGCTTGGGTTTAGCTCAGGAAGATGTGGGCAGTAGCAGCAGTATCAGCAGTAGCAGCAGTAGCAGAGGTGGTAGCAGTAGCATTAGTAGTAGCAGTAGCATTAGCAGTAACAGCAGTAGCAGCAGCAGCAGCAGCAGCAGCAGCAGCAGTAGTAGTAGTAGTAGTAGCAGCAGCAGCAGTAGCAATAGCAGCAGTAGTAGCAGCAGTAGCAGCAGTAGCAGCAGCAGCAGTAGCAGTAGCATTAGTAGTAGCAGTAGCATTAGCAGTAACAGCAGTAGCAGTAGCAGCAGCAGCAGCAGCAGTAGTAGTAGCAGCAGCAGCAGTAGCAATAGCAGCAGTAGTAGCAGCAGTAGCAGCAGCAGTAGCAGTAGTAGCAGTAACAGCAGTAGCAGCAGTAACAGCAGTAGCAACAGTAGAAGCAGCAGCAGTAACAGCAGTAGCAACAGTAGAAACAGCAGCAGTAACAGCAGTAGCAACAGTAGAAGCAGTAACAGCAGTAGCAACAGTAGCAGCAGTAACAGCAGTAGCAGTGTCAGCAGTAGCAGCAGCAGAAGCAGCAGCAGTAGCAACATTAGCAGCAGTAACAGCAGTAGCAGTGTCAGCAGTAGCAGCAGTAGCAGCAGTAGCAGTAGCAACATTAGCAGCAGTAACAGCAGTAGAGGTGTCAGCAGTAGCAGCGGAATCAGCAGCAGCAGAAGCAGCAGTACGTACGGCTGGCCTGTCTGAGATGCCTGCTCCTTGGTTTCAGGGTTTCACTGCCACGGTAAGGCTGGCCCATTTAGGCCACTGTTTGTTTTTTGGTGAATGAGCAGCTTGTGTGGTCATATCCGTACCAAATCCCTGTCCTGGAGACACAACCTGCTAAGCCTAGGGCTGGTGTAGAGGAGAGGCTGAGAGGAGAGACACAGAGGGGTCGGCTGAGAGTAGAGGAGGGGGAAGGCTGAGAGGAAAGGCTGAGGGGCGAGGCTGAGAGGAGAGGAGGGGGAAGGCTGAGAGGAGAGGAGGGGGAAGGCTGAGAGGAGAGGCTAAGAGGAGAGGATGAGGGTGGAGGCTGAGAGGAGAGGCTGATGAGAGAGTCTAAGAGGAGATGAGGAGGGGGAGGCTGAGAGGAGAGGCTGAGAGGAGGAGGGGAGGCTGAGAGGAGAGGAGGCTGAGAGGAGAGGATGAGGGGGAGGCTGAGAGGAGAGGCTGAGGGGAGAGGATGAGGGGGAGGCTGAGGCTGAGAGGAGAGGTTGGAGAGAGAGGCTGAGGGGAGAGGCTGAGGGGAGAGGCTGAGAGGAGAGGCTGAGAGGAGAGGCTGAGGGGAGAGGCTGAGGGGAGAGGCTGAGGGGAGAGGCTGAGAGGAGAGGCTGAGGGGAGAGGCTGAGAGGAGAGGCTGAGGGGAGAGGCTGAGGGGAGAGGCTGAGAGGAGAGGCTGAGGGGAGAGGTTGAGAGGAGAGATTGAGAGGAGAGGTTGAGGGGAGAGGCTGAGAGGAGAGGCTGAGGGGAGAGGCTGAGGGGAGAGGCTGAGGGGAGAGGCTGAGGGGAGAGGTTGAGAGGAGAGATTGAGAGGAGAGGTTGAGGGGAGAGGCTGAGAGGAGAGGCTGAGGGGAGAGGCTGAGGGGAGAGGCTGAGGGGAGAGGCTGAGAGGGCCAAGAAGAGAGAGATGAGATGAGTCCTTCACTCCATATTTACTCTATTAGTTCCTTCTGATTGAACGGCTCCCACCCCACACTGGCTACTCTGTGTGTTTCTCTAACTACCTGACACGCATACACAGAGTTGTGACCAACAGTATCCCCATCTATCTTTCTATTAATTTTCCCACTTGCTCTCCTTCTGAAGCCCTCTTCTCTTCTCTGTGAGCAACAGAAAAACAGTCACCCTTTAAATTCCTCTGCTGCTTCTCTGCCCTGTGTTTAATGAATGATTGAGCAGCTATCAGTCTGAGCCACAGAGAGGGAGGAGAGGATTGGCAGAACACCGTGGCCCCCCTCATCTTTCCCACCACTGAGTGAATGGGAGAGTTGTAAAGGTCAAAGGAAGGCTAAGACCGTCAGTTTAGAGGTCAGGTGACTGCTTTATATGATATGAAGACTCCTATATGTCCAGACTTAAACAGTAGTCTTACTCCAGACAGACCACTCTGATTGGGTGGGTTTGACCCCATGGTGTGTATGTCTATGGTTTGATCTCTGTCCAGCTGCCTGTCATGTCCTGTCTCTGTAGCCCCAGTGGTCATGGGCTTATATTCCTCCTCATGTTCCAGTCTTTCTGACTGGGTGGCTCTGCTGCTTTTCTTTGATAGCCAGCCCTGTTCACTCCACTGTGTCCTGGGGGCTAACAGGACTCAGGCCTCACATCACCTCCAAATGAACTGAACAGAGAGGGAAATATTCAACACAGCTGCGGCTGGGCTGGCTCTGGGATCTGGCTGGGGATAGGAGAGGAGGAGAGACAAACTACTCTCCCTCAGATAGAGTTTAGGGCTTCTTCCTTTTGAAGCCATCTTCACAGAGCTCTGCTGCATTCTTACTGGCAGCACAGCTTGTTTAGGAAAATAAACAGTTCCCAAATGAGGCAGAATGGGAAGGTAAAGAGAGCAAGTGAGTTGGAGAGAGATAAGAGTTTTTATCTAGAGAACTGTCTGGTCTGTGAGCTGCACCGGCAGAGAGGAGAGCAGGAGCTCCAAGATGAATCAAAACAAATCAAGGACGAACCTAGTCGTTGGAGGCAATTATGGGTAAACTAATCATGAGTAACTCCAGCCCCCCTGTTTCTGTGACGTTTTGACGCAGACTTAGTGTTGTGATGTGTTGTGTATGTCGTGGACAGCAAATAGTGCCATATGGCTTGTGCAGGCTTGATGCACATCCCCTGTTGAATAGCGCTCCTCATCCCTGACTTTGTCCTCCCTTCCTTTACTCTCATATTGATGTGTAGAAGAAATGTCTGCTATATCCTATCCCTCTTCCTCCCTCTTCCACTCTCTTCCTCCCTCTCTTCCATAAAGTATCTTTCTGCTTCTTCCTCTCCCTCTCTCTCTTCCTACCTTCTCTCTCTCTCTCTCTCTCTCTCCCTCTCTCTCTCTCTCTCTTGCTCTCTCTCTCTCTCTCTTGCTCTCTCTCTCTCTCTCTCTCTCTCTCTCTTGCTCTCTCTATTTTCTCTCTCTCCCTCTATCTGTTTATCTATCTCTATATTTCTCCCTATTCTCTCTGTCTTTCTCTCTCAACTTCAATTTCAATTTTCAATTCTTTCTCTCTGTCTTGCTCTCTTGCTCTCTCTCACTATTTTCTCTATCCATCTATCTCTCTATCTACAGTTGAAGTCAGAAGTTTACATACACTTAGGTTGGAGTCATTTTTCAACCACTCCACAAATTTCTTGTTAATAAACTATAGTTTTGGCAAGTCGGTTAGGACATCTACTTTGTGCATGACACAAGTCATTTTTCCAACAATTGTTTACAGACAGATTATTTAATTTATAATTCACTGTATCACAATTCCAGCGGGTCAGAAGTTTACATACACTAAGTTGACTGGGCCTTTAAACAGCTTGGAAAATTCCAGAAAATTATGTCATGGCTTTAGAAGCTTCTGTTAGGCTAATTGACATAATTTGAGTCAATTGGAGGTGTACCTGTGGATGTATTTCAAGGCCTACCAAACTCAGTGCCTCTTTGCTTGACATCATGGGAAAATCAAAAGAAATCAGCCAAGACCTCAGAAAACAATTGTAGACCTCCACAAGTCTGGTTCATCCTTGGGAGCAATTGCCAAACGCCTGAAGGTACCACGTTCATCTGTACAAACAATAGTACACAAGTATAAACACCATGGGACCACGCAGCCGTCATACAGCTCAGGAAGGAGACGCGTTCTGTCTCCTAGAGATGAACGTACTTTGGTGCGAAAAGTGCAAATCAATCCCAGAACAACAGCAAAGGACCTCGTGAAGATGCTGGAAGAAACAGGTACAAAAGTATCTATATCCACAGTAAAACGAGTCCTATATCAACATAACCTGAAAGGCCGCTCAGCAAGGAAGAAGCCACTGCTCCAAAACCGCCCTTAAAAAGCCAGACTACGGTTTGCAACTGCACATGGGGACAAAGATCATACTTTTTGGAGAAATGTCCTCTGGTCTGATGAAACAAAAATAGAACTGTTTGGCCATAATGACCATCATTATGTTTGGAGGAAAAAGGGGGAGCCTTGCAAGCCGAAGAACACCATCCCAACCGTGAAGCACGGGGCTGGCGGCATCATGTTGTGGGGGTGCTTTGCTGCAGGAGGGACTGGTGCGCTTCACAAAATAGATGGCATCATGACGAAAGAAAATTATGTCGATATATTGAAGCAACATCTCAAGACATCAGTCAGGAAGTTAAAGCTTGGTCGCAAATGTGTCTTCCAAATGGACAATGACACCAAGCATACTTCCAAAGTTGTGGCAAAATGGCTTAAGGACAACAAAGTCAAGATATTGGAGTGGTCATCACAAAGCCCTGACCTCCATCCTATAGAACATTTTTGGGCAGAACTGAAAAAGCGTGTGCGAGCAAGGAGGCCTACAAACCTGACTCAGTTACACCAGCTCTGTCAGGAGTAATGGGCCAAAACTCACCCAACTTATTGTGGGAAGCTTGTGGAAGGCTACCTGAAATGTTTGACCCAAGTTAAACAATTCAAAGGCAATGCTACCAAATACTAATTGAGTGTATGTAATCTTCTGACCCACTGGGAATGTGATGAAATAAATAAAAGCTGAAAT